>NW_017386025.1:35964-109434 GCF_000237925.1 Schistosoma mansoni | reverse complement strand
TCCAGTGCTTCCAGGTTTTCCCTGGTGGTCTAGCCTCAATTGACTCACGCCTTCAACTATGAAAATAATTTAATTTATTTAACGAATACAAGTTTAAATATTCAATTTTAAACTACACTTTGTCGGACTACTCAAATCGAAGTAAATGGTGCAAAACTTACAGCCTAGTTGTTGCAAATTAATTACTGTATCCATGATATCACTATTGTAGAAGTCATGCGTTGCTAAGTAGCTGAATCTCTATGAACACATTGCTAATAAGGTATGCATCCTGTAACGAACAGTCATCCTAAGTCGATTTACTCAAATTCAGACACCTGCTTGATAAAGAGCTTATGAAAGTGAAAGTATCTCTTAAATATATTGCTGTCTCTGGTGAAATCTCTCCAACCATTCATCCCATTTACTATAGTGGTTTTAACGACCCAAAGTTTATTAGATTCGATCAAACTACGTTCTACTGCATAGCATACAAAGCATTGTTGAGTTACTAATATTAAATTATATCAAAGCACAAACCCCCGTCCTTATTGTAATCGGTTCTAATTTAACAAAGGAAACAAATTACATCAAAAGTACAAAATATCTTAAACGATACAGTCTGTGCTACATAGTCGAAGGTTTATCTAGCACAGAATAGCATACTAAACAGCTAAAGGGATCATTAATAAGCAAGTGTTCTGTACCTGAGAATCACTAAGAGTATTCCTAACAAGATGGGATGAAATATTTATTTTCAAGAATTCGAGTAACCGTTTCCAGCAGGCAATCAAAGGTGAGCAATCATCAGCCTAACCACTCCGTAACCTTGAGTTTAGTCAGATACGACCCTATTGTCAACGACCTGGAAACATGCAGTAGCGAAATCAAATAAAGTTAAATCTTAACCGGAGTCACATGATAAAAGTCCGGACAAAAAAGAGGGAAAAAATAAGATAAAGTTACAAAAGTCCTGAATGAGATTTAACACAAGGTAGAACGAAAGAATAAAGAGATGACAATATTGTCCTGCAAAACACTGGAGGGATTTTCAACTTATTCTCGTAGAGATTTAGTAGACTGCTCTTAACTAAAGCAGAACACTTACCCAGTCCTCCTTGGCTTTCAATCGTTCTACAACTGATTTCAGTTTGTGATAAAATTACTCTAAGAATTATTAACTTGATTTAAAAAAGCTTATATGTATATCCATGGGAAATTTGGTTTAAAAATAAAAATCTTAGTTTTAATAATCAGTAAGATATAACAAAAACGTTTACAAATATTTTGTGACATTCATGTTAAGGTAATCTCATGCTACTGTTTAACAAAAAACTACTAACTTTGATCTTAAATAAAAAGAAACTTGTCATGACAACTAAATATCGTTGTTATGATTACTTGTGTATAACCTATATTTCTCATGAGTAAAATCTTATGGTTTACGCACCTACCTTGCTACTCAATGCTAATCATAGTAATAGATTAGAAAGAAATAAGGAGCAGTGAGATAAAAGCATGATATTAGTTCATGAAGTCATCCACGTTTTTACTGAGATATATGGGGTGTAATCCAGACTTCTTGGTCGGGAGTGCTTGCTGACATGTCTCAAAGTTGACCATGTTTGCGTAAATACGTTTTTTATATTTTAAATTTCCTTACTTTTTATTCTGCTCAGTAGAAAACCACAGAAAATAGTTACTCGGTATCTTCAGCTGGTTGAATTTAGACATGTACACCATTGGATTTCGGCTCAGTGGTCTGAGGTTAAGTGTGCTCCCATGAAACCGAAGGCCATGTACTCGACTCCAGGTGGCAGGGTTATAGATGGGCATCGTCAAGTCCCATACTAGGACGAAATAGTTGTCCGGAGCTTCCAGGTAGCCGATGGTTGTCTAACTTGGGTTAGTTCATAATCTCACTAATATTTATTAATCTCCACAAACCCCTATAATTTTGGCACTTAATCGTCTAGTTCCTTCCTATCGTTAACCAATCACGTTTTCCATATTTTGGTTTACATAAGTGGATATATTGTTCTTTGATTTTACAACTAAATAATACAGGTTTTCTTAATTTATACATCCTTTTTTCATGGTGTCGGTAACTGGGATGGTTTTTAGGACGAATATTCACCGTTATCTTTTATCACAAGATCGTGAAGCTGTCGCCAAAATTACTAGTATATTGGATGAACGTAAACTTTTTTATACGCGATGGTATGTTTTACACAAATGTTCGTTTTTGGTGTTCACAATCTATTTCGTTTTTATTTTGAGGAAAATCAAACTTTATTCAGTTTATTTATTTGCTGGTTAGAATACATATTACTAATACCCCAATGAGTCGAATAGTGAATGTTTGACTCTCTGGTTCTCCAGATAATTTCCATCTGTTACTTGGTAATAAACCAGGTTGCTACTACCTCGATATTGTAGTCAGTCTTGCCTATCGAGATTAACCCATCGGTCTATACTGGATGGAACAATAGTTCCTCAAGGTTCCAACATGCCAGGTAGGTCGGTTGAAAAGCGGTAAGACCAAAAGCAGCTAACCCAAGATCTAAGGGCGAAGTCGTACTGCTGACTGTACAGAGGTCTGATGACAGTAGGATGTTCCCCTCAGACAACCATCATGGCGGCAATGTTGCCTTCTCGGAAAGGAAAGATGGGGTTAGAAAAGGTCAGCCGTAAAAATGAACACCTTGACTTATCCCATGGATTTCCTTCTCCGTTGGCGAGGTCTCAACAAGTACGGAGCTAACACAAAAACTATCGACAGAAAAGCCGTGTATGGCCGGCCTCAAGCAGTTGTCCCTTGGGCACTGCGGGTCACTAGGACCAACTCTAACACAATTCCCTCTTCAGGTACCTCTAGAAGAACTCTTCCACAGTGTGTGCAAGCGGGAAGTGATAACCACTCTCGTACCTCTAACAGCATTCAATACCACCACTGTATTCATAATGAATTCCTCTCTTCAATTCTTATTATTCCTCCTGCCTAGACTATCAACTCTAAACTTCCTGCTCAAGTGTCACTGTTATGTCCTATGCCCCGTCAAGTATCACATGATTTAATCGCCAGTTCGAACACCGACTTATATGACCTTGGTATCTTGCTAAACCATTGACACGTTAACCGATACAAACAGCCTAGAGTCAACTCTGTGTCCTTATTGGTCCTTATTGCCTTGCCCTTTCCGTTGAGTCCAGAACACAATCTCAGCTTCCACTGTGTGAACTGTATATTTCAGACATAAGTAGTTTATATACAAGCAAACCAGAGCGCATAACGCTATAAAATAGAAAATAGAAATTATACAAGAACAAGCTAAAAATGGTTGTTGGTGTGAGATACTGTAACTAATAATTCGGGACAATAATAAATATATTTTCTTATAGTACAAAGGTAACCTTTGTACTATTTAAACTTGTGTGCTGTTTGGCTAAATGGCTCTGTAAGAACTCGGAAGGATAGGGGCACGCGTCGTTGCCTTTTCCTCATTTCTGCCTACGCTCCCACTGACTGCAGCCCGGATGAAGTGAAAGATTACTTTTACAGAAAGCTTTTTGAACTTCTTCAAAAAGTTAAAGTACTAGTCGCAGGTGATTTCAATGCCTAAATAGGTAACATAAACCAAACAGAAAGACATTTAGGTGGGTATTTTGGTGTTCCGGCTCAGCGAACAAATAATGGTGACCATATGTTGCAACTGTGCTCAGACAATCGTTTATTTCTAACAATCACTAATTTTAAGCATATGGAAAGATATCGTCTAACATGGAGACCCCTTGCATCAAACCAGTGATGGACTTAAATGGACCATATTGCCATCGGTCATCGGTAGGAGACTGCCGCTCGTTCTGGAATGCATGTTTAGACTCCGATCATGCTCTACTAGAAGCATGCACTCGCTTGCGTCTCACTGGACACAGAAAAGCCACATTAAGAAAACCCATTAGAGTTGAACTCATTGACGAGAAAGCCAAAAGTATATTCCAGGAACAACTGATGTCACACTTAGGCAGTTCCGAAAACGAGGTTGACCCAGATGTTGCTTGGAAAGGTATGCAAACAACTGTAGAAACAATAGCGTCATATATTAGCGATTTAAACTAAAAGGTTTTGAAAAACTTGTGGATTTCTGCAACATATGTTGCACTGATAGACTCTTGTAAACTTATCCCATCAGGTTACGAACATCATGACGAGCGAAAACAAATCAGATCTAGGTTAACTACAAGTTTACGGAACGATCGAGAGCAGTGGTGGGCGATGAACGTTGGCTTTCATCTACTCTTACAGCTACCCAGCATTTCCAAACAGCCTGAATAGAACCTTGAAATAGACTCCCCGACTCTAATTGAAATTCAAAAAGTTATAGCTAATCTGAAACGAGGAAGAACAGCTGGTCCGGGTGGACTTACTACAGATGTCCTTAAGGATGATGGTCCAGTTTTAGGTTGACAAATATTTTAGCTAAAATCTGAGGACTGGACGTAATCCTATCCGACTGGTCGCATTCATTGATCGTCCCAATATATATAAAAGGATCCATAGGGGAATTAGTTTGACTAATATGGCGTCTAAAATACTAGCCTCAGTAATTATCGAACGCCTAACAAAGACTTAGAAACAGCAAAAATACGAGAAAAAACTTCGACTACAGTCGAGGAGTCTGTTTCAATGTACTTTTTGTATATTTTATTGCTTATTGTGTTTAATCATTCCTCGCATAATTTGTTTTGTAACAAATCCCTCGACGAAAGCATTGTTATAAACTCAGTGCCAATCACTATGAAAATTGTCTTAGTGAAAACGTTTTTTATGCGCTTTCCCAGTCTCTTGGCTGAATAGCGCATAAACACAAACTATCGATCTCACGTTAAATTAATTACTTAAACGACAGATATCCATAAAACATAGACAACTAGACTCAACGTGAATGCAGCTTATCAATTGGATGTATTCACCAAAGTATCCACTCTTCATGTTTATCAACATATTTTTTTAGAAATATATTTTTGCATGCTATGCACTTTCTTTTAGTATAGGGCTATAGAGATTGCAGAGTTTTATTAAGATCAACAGTCGATCTAAGTTAGATAACCATTGAAAACCTGAAAAGATCAGACATCTGTTTCGTCCGAACATGGGACTCTTCAACAGCCCACACCCACAACTTCTCAACCGGGAATCCAACCTAGGACTTTCGGTCTATATGATATTTCATTATATGTATTTCCTCTTGCACTTATTTTTTCACTTCAATCATGAACTAGTTAACTAATCCTTTCTTTTTCTATAAACAAAAATTGTGTATTAGTTGTGCTGATATACTACATTTACGACCATTTCCTGAAAGCTGTGGATCAAGTAGTATTCGTCGACGTAAAGCCTCTCAATTTGGATCTGTATTATTAGCTTCAGTATTGTCACCAAATCTAAACACTAGTCATCATAAACTTTCCATCACTAACAATGAGCAATCTCAAGAGATTATGAATGAACATCTAACCAAGGTGTCTTTTGTTGTTTTTTTCCCAAATATCTTACTGTCTCTTTTATCGATTTAGAGTTGACTTCTTACTGGTTTATAAAATCTCTATTATTTCCATTAATTATGTTTATGCATGCAATAGCTTTGTTGTATCATGATTTGATAATGAAGAATTATCGAATGTTTAATAATTGTGCGATTGTTGTCATTTATCAATTTTCTAGTTAATAGTAATCATAACTTTTATCCTAACTTTTTTTCCATTCCATCTAATAGTCATTAATGGCGATATGCATAATTGGTGTTTTATATTGGCATGTTAATAACATAGTACTATACTATAACCTTAGTGATCCTTTCTATGAGAATTATTTTACTTAGGGATCCTTTTTATTTCTTCCATGTTATATTGAATAATCTAGAAAATTGTAACTACGTTATAACTGTTCTCAAAATTCTTTTAATTTTTGTTTGTCTTTGGAATTTGTTTCGTTTTCTTCTTTACGAATGAAATTAATCTAATTCTTTATAGGTGTGCACGCATGCTTTCATTACCAGATGGTAATATTTTAAATCGTATTACTGGTATGATTAATCGTCCTTCTGTGAGTTCATTTATTAATACCATCATTCTATTTGTATAAATCATTCATAATGCATGTTTGTTTGTGTATCTCATTTATTCTTTTAACAATAGACCACTTACTTGATGAATGGGTCTATCATCTTATTGAGTAATTTATTTTATATTGATTGTAATTGTTTTTTTTAACTGTAACTTGTTTGTTTTCTATTTTATCCTTCTTACTTTAATAGATAGATCAAAAGGAGAGATCTTTTCTAAAATCTCTTTGGAATGTAAGTTTTACTGATTGACTTAAAAATATTAGATACATTTTGTGTTAGTGTTTTTTGTTGTTGTTTCTGTTTTTCAATAAATTGATTCCTCATGTACGACTGGAATTGTCCTACCTACCAATCAAGGTTATGTACGAATTACCGTATCTGCACCATTTTTGTCGTGTTTATAATTCATAATGATTGGTGTTTCATGTAATTTATGGTTTTGGAACAATGGATTAGCTCTTTATTGATAATGAAAACTTGGAAATCTATGATACAGTTAAGTCCTCAACATTCTACTATTAAAAACCAAGAAGCATTTAACCCATTTGACACCAAATAACATGAATAGTATAAATTTAGTGTAAATACGTATATTTAGATCAATTGAAACACCAATGATTACAATAAAGTCACAAATTAAACGAAACAAAGCTCTAGATAAAACAGCATCCATAATGACGACGAAGATGGGGCATATCTCAATAATAATACATGACCTTGACTGGTAAACAGGATAATTCCAGAATTACGATATTCCAATAAATAACAATCTTACCAAACTTGACTTCAATTAGTCATTCAAACGTAATGTAGGAACTGGCACACATGTGCATCAGTTGAAGTTGCCCTACGCCATTAACACAGAGAGATGAAATTGTTAGGGCGAATTTCAGAGAAGTACATGTAACAGTATTAGTGTTAATAAAAAAAGATTAGACATCAAAGATACTACTTTAGAAAGTGTCAATTAGTAAAATAAAAAGAGAGGAATTCAGAAGCTAAGAATGTGAGATAAGACAAGCAGTGAATGCACCTGCGCCATTGCGAACTATTCTGTAGAGTTTCATTCAAAGTCCTTAACAATTGTTTACTATGATCACGTCGTAGTCTATACCTACCTACATGATTTAGTTCAATGGTCAGTATCTTCATGAACTGATGCTACGTCTTGGTTTGGCCTCCTCTAGCTTTCTTCCTACCTACTCGTGCACCAGTCATCGTTGTTCGTTTAGGTAGTCAGTGGACGGGCATAAGTAACACATGTCTTAATAATCTTAGTCGATAAAGTTTCACTACCTCATCAACCAGTTTGTCGTTCTTGCCTAGTATGGTCCCAAAATATACTAGCAGTGCTTCAAAGACACGTATGAACGAATACTAATGACCTTTGATACTCTTTATTTTTAAAGGCCACGTTTCACAGCCATTAAATAGAACGGAGCGAACTGTTGCGTAGTAAACTCGTCATATAGCTGACAGACGAATATCTCATCTACTCCATAAGTGACATAAGTTGGTAAAGACCAACTGAGCTCTCCGAATGAGTCCCAATATTTCGTCAGACACCAACTAACCTGTGTTAGTGAGACTTCCATGATAAGTAAAGTCCACTTCATCTATGTATCATAAACTGACTATCTATTTTGTTTAATTAGCCCATACACTTGCTCTCGAGATGTAATGGAAGATGACAAACATATATATGTCAGTGTTGTAAGATAAAACTCCTCCACTTCAATGGTGATCTTCATTTGGCTCATAAATGGTAATAAGTCACTGCATTTTGAGGAGTTGATGTTGATGGAATACCGAAAGCCGCCGTACATTCTCAACTTTATATATATAAAGTAAAAATGTATTTACACTGAATATTTTGCCTCAGGACGAGTGTCTTAATGGCGGTTAATTGATTAACGTATATACTACTGTAATTTTTGTGTTTCACATAAGTCTCTCTACTAGATTATTTACAGTTGATTTGTAATTAAGATTTACAAATATTAACTCACTTTTCTTTTTCTCCTTGCTTTATATTCTAAGGATTTTAATAATGGATTGAATACTTTAACTAAACAACATCATCTTATATCAATACCTGATCGAGAATTGAAAAATAGTTTAGAGCATCAATTAGTACGGGATCTAGTTGTTTTATATCGTGGTTTCTGGGAAAAATCAATGTCTATCGCATTCACAACAAATCGTGATAAATATATTAAATTATCCGTTGAAGAATTTGAAATTCGAATACGACATTTGTTTAATGGAACATCAACTAACAGTACACGTCAATAGAAAACATTTCCTTTTAAACAAATAAGACAATAATCTTCATACCATTATTGTGGTTGGTTTTTTTTCGTTCGAAAGGAAAAACCCTTTGATTCCTTTGCAATGTTTTCTCCACAAAATATAAAACTGAATTCTCTGTTTTTATTTATTTTGTAATAAATGGTTTCAAAACTTACATTGATACCGTACAACCATTAAACGCTTAATCAAATACATAACGTTATTGTGCCTTTTTTTGCGTTATATATCTTTACAACTTGTATGCATGTGGATAAGAGACTTATATTTTTAAGCCTAATGTACTTTTTTCCATTTTATGATGGTATCAAATATTATGAAGTATTGATTGTGTTTGAATTTTTTTTCTGATTACGTTTATATCCTGGAAAAAGTACTTGAACAACACAATACTTTTGAATAACTTTCATCTTATGTTCAATAATGATAAGTTTTATAGAGTTGAGATCATGAGTCAATTGAAGCTAGACCACCATGGAAAACCTGGAAGCACTGGACGGCCGTTTCGTCCTATTATGGGACTCCTCAGCAGTGCGCACCCACGATTATGGTTTTAGCAGATGTAAAACGAATGAGTAGCAAAAATATAAGAATTCATTGACAATATTTTATTGCTTGCAGTTCACGTTTTCGAAAATATTCTTACTGGGCGTAATAGTCCTTCTTCTGCTCCCAATATCATTATGAATTGATATCGTATGGAGAAGCATTAAAAACTAGGGAGCGCTGAATTGTTGGGGATGAATTTTTATCTAGCATTTTGAAAGATGAAATTGTGCTGCTCCTAATGATTATTATACCATAAAATTATTTTCAACTTAAAGCCGTATAGATAGGTCCCCATACTTAGTGTTTAAGTTACGTTATTATCAGTCACCTTTGTTGTAGTCTCCCTTAAAAACCATTACATTTAAGTAATACTGATTCATATCAAAACAGTTGCCAAGTACCATGAAATAATTATGATGTGATGGATATTTGTAGTTGTGCGCAGTTTTTAGATAATAACCTGTAAAAGTAATTCTTAACTACTTGTATACAGGCTAAATCAACTTTACATTAATGTAGAACTTTGGAATGATTTCGAACGATTTCTCATTTTTCAGTCAATGATTGCATACAATACACCTATTTTTTTGTTTATTTCTCTAGGTTAATGGATATATTTTCATGCTATAAAAAAGATGACTTACCTTTTGTTCGTATTTCTGCTCCTATGGTTCGATATACAAAGTTAGTACATAATTTTCAATATTTCTTCCAATAATCAACGTTTTCATAATGTCTATGTTTATGAATCACTATAATTCATGCACATAACACTCCCTTTGATCCTTTATCCTCCGTTTACCTCCATTGACAACATTAGTTTTACCATAACTTAAACTGGATAATTGTCTGTTTCTTCTAATAATATTCAGCATAGTATTTGAAATTCAAGAGAAAACCATTGTAATCAAATAAACTATCAATAGTTTTGAACATAGAAATAACACTGAAGACGATAAAGCATTACTTACTTATGCCTGTTCCTCCCAATCGAGCATAGGCCGCCGACCAGCATTCTCCAACCCACTCTGTCTTGGACCTTCCTTTCTAATTCTATCCAACTTTTGTTCATTCTTCTCATATCTGTCTCCATTTATCGGCGTAATGTGTTCTTTGGTCTTCCTCTTCTCCTTTGGCCTTCAGGATTCTATGTGAGGGCTTGTCTTGTGATGCAGTTAGGTGATTTCCTCAATGTGTGTCCTATCCACTTCCAGCGCTTCTTCCTGTTTTCTTCTCCCACAGTAGGTTGTTGCTGATAGTGTCTGGCCAACGGATCCGAAGTATCTTGCGTAGACAACTGTTAATAAACACTTGTATCTTCTGGATGATGGCTTTCGTAGTTCTCCAGGTTTCCGCCCCATACAGTAGAACTGTCTTGACATTTGTGCTGAAAATTCTGATCTTGGTGTTGGTTGGCAGACAGTTGTTTTGAGTTCCAGACGTTCTTCAGTTATAAATATGCTGCTCTTGCTTTGCCGATCCGCGTCTTCACATCTGCATCAGATTCAACGTGTTCATCAATGATGCTGCCCAAATATGTAAGGATTTTCACATCCTCCAAAGCTTCTCCGTCAAGTGTATTGTATCGAAGAGTCTTGCTTTTTCCTTTTTTTATATTGAGAACTACTGCTGCTGAGGCTGCCACTACACTGGTCGTCTCCTGCATTTGTTTTTGCGTGTGTGATAGAAGAGCCAGATCATCCGCGAAGTCTTAATCGTCCAGCTGCATCTTAGATGTCCACTGTATCCCGCGCTTCTCTCCAGATTTTGACATCTTCATAATTCAGTCGACCACCAGGAGAAAGAGAAATTGTGAGAGTAAGCAACCTTGCCTTGTCAGTGAGTTGTCCTCCATGGACGATTTTTCAGTTTAATCCATCATAGGAATTCCGTATGATATTGACTATCTTCTCAGGTACGCCGTAGTGTCTAAGAAGCCTCCATAGTGTTGTCCTGTCCACGCTATCAAATGCTTTCTCGTAGTCAATGAAGTTGATGTAGAGTGATGACTTATATTCAATTGATTGTTCCACAATGATCCATAGAGTTGCGATTCGGTCAGTGCACGGTCGATCCCTACGGAATCCAGCCTGTCGATCTCGAAGTTGGGCGTCTACAGAGTCCCTCATTCTGTCTAACTATACCCTGTTGAAGACTTTTGCTGGTATTGAGAGAAGAGTGATGCCCCTGTAGTTATCGCGCTTGCTGACATCGCCTTTATTTGGTATTTTGATCAGAAGTCCTACTTTCCAGTCTGTTGGTACCCGTTCTTCATCCGAAATCTTACTGAAGAGAATGTGGAGTATCTTTGCAATTTTAGGAATAATACAACCATATTTCAGTTGATGTAATAATAATAGAGTAAATAATAAAAATCGTATTATGATTTAACTTTAATCAGTTGCATAATATAATCATTGTAATGCCCTCCCTCTTTGTTTTGAAGGAGGCTTCGGTGATCCTGGGTCCATGAAATTCTAATCCTATAAATGCTTTTTGTGCCTCTTTTGATAACATCAGTGCAAATCCTTTTGTACGTAGAGCATTTTCTTCGTGGTCGGAGTATGACAGAAGCTCTCCTGAAGCTAGTCGTTGTTGTCCAACCTGTGTCTAATGTGTTTGAGTGATTACAAACACCTTCAGGTTGTATCTTTTCATTTCTGCAGCAATTTGGATGACTCTCCCGGTCCACCACATTGTAAGAACATTCTGTGCACTTAAATTAGTAGTTGCTCTGGTTTGTCAGAAGGGGTATCAGCCTCGTAACTTCCGGAGGAACTCAGCTTTCATCATGAGACGTCATAATTCTTCTAAATGAAGACCTAACTCCCAGGGCAGAGTTTAAATGGTTCGAATTATTTCTCCTGGTTAACGTTTTTAGCGAGTTAGTTTTCTACGGGATGGGTTCGCTAACATCATGCCCAAACCTTCTCCTTTATCCAGGCTTGGGATTGGCAGTAGCCCTAGAGGGGCTCCAGGCAGAGTTACAGCCTCTTTCCGACTAGTGTTATATACTACTTATGTCGATATAATTAGCACACACCTCACTACCAGCTGTCCCAGAAAGATGGATGCTATTCAATGTGTACAGATATATTATTGTATATTGTGTTAAATATAGTGCAATAAAATGATCATAGGGAAATAAAGTGCTATACACGTTGATTATTATTTTAGAACATGAACAAGAAGTAAATCAAGTTCAGAATCAAATTGAAAATGTAATAAAATTGTTTAAATTAGACAAAATTTAAAATAATCCAATTTCATTTCTATTTCTACTCTACTTCTTGTATAACAATATAAATGCTAATGATTTTCTTCGAAAATCAGTATCGTATACAACAGTTTGTGACAGAAAATATTTTTGAATGGTCCACATTTTTTTTAAAAAAAAAGCAAATTATGGGAAAAAAATTCTCCACAAGGCCACAATATTTTGATTAAAAATTTTAATTTTGATTGATTAGTTTTCTACTACGAAACAGATATAGAGTACAATAGCCTTAATCAATTACTAATGTGTGTGGCTAGCAGTGGAATCCAGGACGAGCGTTTCGTCCTATTTGAGGCTCGTCAGCTGGATGTGCCTGCATCTCGGAGTTGGTGTTCACCCTGGGACTCGAACCCAGTACCTTCCGCTTGAAACTCCACCGCGTTTTTCATTTAGCTACTGAGTCTCTTTGCTAATGTGTATATTCCTTATTAATTATCACATTGCAGTTCATTCTTCATTACTTTTCAATTTATTATAATATACCTTTTTTTATATGTATATATACATTTATAGATTACCATTCCGTTTACTTCTTCGACAACATAACGTTGATTTAGTTCATACACCAATGATACTGGCTAATTCATTTATTCAATCAGAGAAAGCAAGAAATATTGAGTTTACAACTTGTCCAAGTAATTTAATATTTATTCTAGTCCATTTTTATAATCATCGTATTGGTTTCTATCGTCGGTGTATTACATCATCTTGATTAAATCATCAAATATTATAAATAAATTAATATATTTGTAATATCCCAATGAGTAGAAAAATTAGATTTTCTTACATAATATGAATAAAGATACATATGATTTTAAATCAAAATTATCGGAATTAATTATCGAGAAGAATGAAGTCATGGTAAGCTTTGATGTCTTCTCTTTATACACTAGTATTCCTAATGATAAATGTTTAGAATTCATCAGTGGTTTACTAGAGAATGACAATACTCTTTCTGACAGATGTCCTTTAAGCATCAGTTTAATCATGAGATCATTAAAACTCTGCTTAAATTCGACTCTATTCACTTTCAACGGAATTTTATACAAACAAACTAATGGTGTATCAATGGGATACCCCGTGTCCCCGATTGTGGCCAACCTTTTTATGGCACACATAGAATCAAATATTTTCACCAACGACATTAAACCACGAATTTGGCTTAAATATGTAGATGATACATTTGTAGTGATAAAAAAGACTCATCTAAGATTGTTTTCAAAACGGATAAATACACTTTCATCTCAAATCAAGTTCACAAATGAGAATGAAAATGAACATGGTGAGATACCTTTCTTAGATTGCTTAGTGAAGAGAAATGTAAATGGAGTTCTGAATCTATCCATCTACCGAAAGCCCATACACTCTAATCGTTATATTGACTTCCATTCAGCACATCCTTTCAGTGCTAAGATCTCGTTAGCCTTAAATCTTTTTTGAAGAGCCAACAAGATCATCACTTCAGAAGAGGACAAACAAAAAGAACAAAAGAATGTGATTAGTATCTTACAATTTATTAATCTTCCTATGAAGATTATTAGAAGTATATTAAAACGAGACAGTTCAGTACGTAATAGTAATTCGAATGAAATACCATGGATCGGTACTGCAGTTCCACCATACCGTCATGGCACAACAGAAGAACTCCAAAAGATCGTAAAACAACGCAGAATTAAAGTATATTACAAAACAACGAACACACGTCGAAATACTTTAGTTCGATTAAAAGAAAAATTCCCATTCATGTCTACACAGAACTGCGTCTACAAATTAGGCTGTGTCGATTGTGATGCCTTCTATAATGGAGAGTCATCTGGCGAAATCTTGACTCGTGCCAAAGAACATAGTAGGTACACAAAGAAACCTCCTAATAATCCTGTAGAACTGGATAGGCTTCGAATTAAATCGGCAATAGCAGTTCACACCAAGTTCAACAATCACCAAATTGATTTCAAAAATATCAAAATACTACAAAAAGGCTTCTCCAATTACAAAGAAAGGAGAGTAGCTGAATCGTTCCATATAATGCCTAATCCTACTGTTCTCAATAGAAAGGAAGGCAGTACCATACATCCTACTTGGACTATCTATCCTAGTCACGTAGTCTGATATTATTTACAATTCACACAATTACCTTACAAATTAAACTCTCCTTTGTCATTATAAAGGTCACACATTTTTCATCATTAACAGTGCACACGTACACACACAAATTATATAGATGTCGCTTATGAATCACCTTGACCGAAATGACATGACATTGATTTACTCAGACCTGTTTTTTGATTGATCGCACCTAATTTTCTTATTGTTCCGTTGTACTATTTAAACTTGGATTAATGTTAATTTGAGTCACGAAACGTCAGAAAATTTAATTTTTCTACTCATTGGGATATTATATTATATATTATTTATCTATAACAATCTACTCAATGCTCAATTTATTCAAAATTATCAAGTCTATACTTGGTAGTGATACCTACATCAAATATTATATTCTGGTTTATATCATGGTCTTGTAGTGACTGACACTATGTCGAGCCCTCATAGCCTATTCTAATTTTCGGACAGACCAATTATTCGTTCTTTATGCGTCGTCACATTTTGACCTTGTCAATCATTCGCTTATTGATCTTGACTGTTATGTAAGCTCATATGTGTACATTTCTTATCTGATCCACTATATGTCTGTAACTTCTTTTTTTCGACTATAAATATCGATTCACGCTTAGTTAAATCGAGTTGGCTTACATACTTTCTCTACCGCGCGTCATTTCGCTTCGTTTCTTCGATCGTTTGTTTGGATCAACGATTGTATGGAATACACCTATTGGAAATTCATTCTCGTATTTGACTTATTTAATTCCGTTATTTACTAATGCGGTTTAAGTCGATGATTGTATACGAGTATTGGTGAAATGTATATTTAGATAACGACAATCAACATACGATCAAATTGGAATGAAATAACGGGCCACTAAAATCTCATGCGAATAGTTTCACAGTATTTGGGCGCCGAGTTGATGTAAAACATTAAATAGGAATAATATATTTATAATTGTAAAATCTCAGCGAATGAATTTGAAGTAAATCCAACGTTTCGCCTGGCAATCTGGTCCAAGCTTTGCCAAGGAAATATAATCAAACATCAAAATTATCGAATATAAATAGGTACAAGGTTTTCCGGTTCATTGTACACAGAATAAGTCATCCAATCAGCGTTAAAAATGTCTAAACTAGGTATTTGTATTAGTGTGTAAGAGCCCTGTGATGTGAAATGAATTGTGTTAAGATAACATATTATCTATATACGTAAGTGTTGAGAGAAATTTCATTCACAATATGTTGTCTCCTGTCGGTGAATTTTTAAGAAAACATACAATTTTTAATATATGATATGAATCAATTATGTCACAGCATGTATAAAATGAAGATAAATAAACAAAATAAGAGTGAAATTCGAAGAGGAAGAATGTAATTCGAAACTGAATACATGTGTTGTTTTAATGTTCCAGTTAATTTTATAGAGTTGAGATCATGAGTCAATTGAAGCTAGACCACCATGGAAAACCTGGAAGCCATGGCACAGCTAATTGTATTCCATCCCTCCTATTAATATTGTTTGGATTAGCCCATATGTTGTTGTTTGTCTGTCCTTGTAAAAATTGAAAGCTTTTTGAAGGATTCTTGTGCCATAGAAATCAATTGTATGACCCGATTCTGTCGAGTGTAATGATATCGCTGACTTGTCCTCAAGTTTCCTTACATTATCTGAGGACTTAGGAAAGTGCTTTAAACATTGTTTGTGTTTCTTCACCCTCACATTCAGTTGCCTTGATGTTTCGCCTACATACGTTGCATTACAGTCATTACATCTGATTTCATAGACACAATTCTGTTGTTCTTCATTGTGTATTGGATCTTTAATTCTTACTAGTTTTGATCTTAGAGTATTGTTTGTTCGAAAAAATACTCTTATATTTTGATTATATTTCCTTGAAAAAGCTTGGACCAGATTGCCAGGCGAAACGTTGGATTTACTTCAAATTCCTTCGCTGAGATTTTACAAATATATTATTCCTATTTAATGAAGAGAATTATATTTGTAAAATGTTCAATCATATAACTCTAAGTAAATTCATTGTTTCTTTCAGTAATCTGGTCCAAGCTTTTTCAAAGAAATATAATCAAACATTATATGTTTAGAGATAATAACTGTTTAATTAATAAACAGTTCATTTATGGAATATTGTTTAGAAATTAAATTCGTCTAAAAATAAATCACTATAACTACCTATACAATGAGTGTATTTCCCTAGAAACAATTTTTATGAACTTATTCAGTTAATCAATACTTCCAATTAACTCTAGTGAAACATCATTCTGCCTCTCCCCCCCCCCAAGAAAAAACCTCAGTCTCTTTTATTGAATGTGATTACCGAGACATCATTTGATTGATTCATTGTTTAAGATGAACCATCAAATCATTCTTCATGAGAATCATCTAACGAATAATTTCTTTATGAAAAGCACATATGAAGAATCGTTAGTTCATTAAGTATCATTGACTTATATCCCGAGTAAATCACATTTTAACTGATCCATAAGTAAATAGTCAATTGACTAGTGGTTGTGTTTTATTTATATCAGATTTCACGATTGACTATGTGAAAACACTATTAGTTCTATCATTTCCATCATTTCAGTAATTTTACAAGTTGTCATTATAACTTTAAATTACCGATGTTGTATAATAAGATATCATCTAGTTTTTATTAATCTTGTCAATATATTTGATTGGATAAGCACCTATGTTTATTTTTCATAAAATATATTTAAGATTGATAACTTGTAAGATAATTCATTTGTACTGGTTATCTAAATATTCCCATTGATGTTGAAGACTGCGATTGAGATTATGAGTCAATTGAAGCTAGACCACCATGGAAAACCTGGAAGCACTGGACAGCCGTTTCGTCCTATTGTGGGAATCCTCAGAAGTTGGTGGTCTATCGGTTAAGTGCTCTGGCGCGAGACTGGTAGGTCCTGGATTCGAGTCTCACGAGGCGGGATCGTGGATACACACTGTTGAGGAGTCCCACGATAGGACGAAACGAATGTCCAGTGGTTCCAGGTTTCCGATGGCGTTCTAGCTTCAATTGACTCATGATCTCAACTATATAAAATTACTAAAATCTCCACAAAACCCCCTTCTGTTATGAATTTGTATGACATTAATCTATTTCCATAATTCGATTACTTATCTACCTAATTGAACACCTACATTTAGATTAAAGTGGTTAGTTCTTTTTTCATAAAGAATTGTGTTTATTTCAGTTCCATGTGTTTTTATTCTCATCATTCTTATATTGAACATTCTCTTCTAATAAATAAGTTTAAAATCTTGTCATAAATTAACTGTCTAACCTATTGATTACAGCTTATCTTTTCATTTCTAACAATTTACTTTTATGATGTTGACTCTTTCGTTGTTTTTCGATAATTGAAATTGAAAGAAAGTTCGTCTCACCGGTAACCCCTGAAATTCTTTATTTTTCTTTTCTTCTCGTTGTTGTATCTATTTAAGATGACCGACCGTTAATTGTACAACTTGCGTCAAATGATCCATGTGAATTTGCGATAGCAACGGAAATGCTTGCACCATATTGTGATGGAATTGATTTAAATTGTGGTTGTCCGCAACCGTAAGTTATTTTCTGCTTTTTTCCCCTCCTCCCCCCGTACTTAAATGTACTACTTAGATTTGTTCATATTAAAACTATTTCATCATAGTCATATACTATTGATCCAGATCAAGTTAGACACAGACTACTTAGTGAAGATGGCTAATCAGTTCATAAGGCAGTTAATATTCGTCGACTAAGGTAGTTGAGACATGTATTACATATGTCCAACCATTGGCTACATTGATATCTTATATGTAGGAAGTATGGTAATTGAATGCATTGACTACTTCACTTATCTTGGCATTCTCATCAGTCCTGATGGTTTGGTGTCCGACGAAATCTCGTCACGCATTCATAAGACTCTAATGGCTTTTGCCAACCTGCGTCACTTGTGGCGTGGACGAGATATCCGTCTTCCAACCAAAAAGCGAGTTCATTGTGCAGCGATTCGCTCCGTTTCACTTTATGGATGTGAAACATGGGCATTAGGAATAGAGGGTATTCGTAGGTTACTAGTATTCGGTCACAGGTGTCTCCGAGGCATTGCTCATGTATTTTGCGACCAGTGAGTAACTAAAGCCTGGGTTACGAATAGGGTACTAGGTAAGGATGTGAAATTTATTGATTAGCTAGCAAATCTTCATCAGCTTAGGTGGCTGGGACATGTATTACGTATATCCAACCACCGCCTACCTCTACGGGCGATGTTATGTGGTGTTGAAGTAGGCTGGAAGAAAGATAGGGACGCCAAACCGCAATATGACATTAGTCTATGAAATCACTGACAATTGAATTGAACCATACTAATAGGTATGGAATACCTGGTTGGGGTTTACGTAATCATCGTGACAAATGGTTAGAGTTGTTGAATGCTATTATTCAAAATAGCTTGCAACTACACATGTGCATCCATTCTTTGTCTTCCCCCGAATTTCGAACTTCTGAATTCCTCATAACCTTCTTCGTGTTTTTGTTACACTAATTTATATCTTCTTGGATCGTATATTTAGTGCCTAATCTCGATCACCGCTGCTACTGTTGTAGTGAACGAGGTCAGGTAGGAAAAACAACTTTTGGAACTGTCCTACGTGATGTTATTGTTTTTAGTTTTGTTTTTTAATTATTGAATACTTAGATTATTTTATTTTCCTGGTTGTAAGACGTTGCGTAATGAATAATCTGTTATCACGTGTTGTACTTATCTGGAATTATTGTTAATTTAATACGATCCTATTACTTACATCTGTTTCACACATGACTTAGTTATGTCGTTATTCTAACTACCTAATTATGTTTGTGTGCATCCAGGATTTTACTCCATATTTTTGTATTAGTTCTGCGTCATGATTGAATTGAGTGCGATAGAGAAACTGATATTTTTCTGAAAACAAAAGTAATAATGACTAGTCACTAGTTAGAAATAATTGGAAAGATACCATTCTTTCATCTTCCTGCGGAGAACCGCAGGGTCCCCACACAATTTCAACATACGAAATATCTAGCTTTGTGCTCCTCTGTGTGGGCCTTGTTTGGAGTTATCGGTTTGTAAAAACGATGATATCACCAAACGATAGTTGTCAAACAGTATCTTACACACTGACCTGAGATCGATTTTATGCAGTGTTTAGGTAGTTTCTGGTATGTGATTTACTTTTTGCACTCATTTATTCTTGTCCCGATGTGAAGATGAATAACTGAAACTATGAACATCTGCTTTCTGGCGGGAATTGTGTTTAGCTCTTATCTTATACCTTCTCCTGATATTTGGTTGCCTAACTTGTGTAGCACCATGAACTGAAACGGCAGCGACAAGTGAATCGTCATTGTCAAAATGTTTGGCTGTGCATTACATTTCAAGGATTCATGACATTTTTTCAGATGCCATAGACTTGGGGATTCTATGCACCTGTGCTAAACCAATGATGTGTTAACCAGCATGAGCAACCTAGCATCAACTCTGAGTCCTTATTGGTCCTCGAAGTAGTGACTTTTCGCCTAACCCAGCCGGTTGAGTCCAAAACATAAACATCAGCCTCCGCTACACGAATCGTATATTTCAGACATACGTGGTTTATATACAAGTATACCAGACCGCATCACACCATCTAATGAAAAATAATAATCAAACAAGATCAAGCCAAAAGTGGCTGTGCGTATGCGAGATTGTAATTAATAGATTGCGAATAAGTTGAGAATGGTAAATCGTATAACGTTAGTCAATAGATCAAATGAAAGCTTACGATAAAAGGAATAGGAATATATGTAATGATAGTCCACAAATAACCCTTAGTAGTTGTCATTTATTTATTCCTCATTCGGATGTAACATCGAGTGTGAACCTTATTTTACTTTCCTCGTTTTTTGTTGGTTGTTATCTCTTCATAGTCACATATTTATCCACGTACCTTTTGAGTTCATATTAATTAGTAATAAGTTGGAGAAACAGTTCCAGCTAAGTTGTCTTCTCTCCGTTAGCTTCCCAACCTATCAGAACATAGGTCAATGATATGATAACTTTCTTCTCTTTGATCTCAAGGCTGTCTAGTCACTAATCGAACTCACGTGTTGCCAGTCTCAAGGTTTTACTAAGTAACCCATCGCATTACGGCCGCAAACTAGATCAAGACAAATTTCGCTCCTTGTATATTAAACACAGACAGATCAAGAACATAATAGTGGCTGGCAAACCGGAACCTGACATATGAGTCATTGAAGTCACTGACCTGGTCTGAACCCTGTTGACAAGTACAGACTACCTGGTTGGGGTCCACATAATCATCGTAACGAATGGTTATTGATGTTAAATACCATGATTCAGAATAGTTCGCAATTACACAGGCGCATTCCCTCTTTACAATTCCGTAGATCTTGAGCTTTAAAATTAAATTATAATTTTTATTTCACGGATTTGTGTTTTCTTCACGAATCTTATCGTTCATTCCTAGTGTTTTCTAATACCCCTGGCGCCAATACTATATATACGATTCTGCGATTTGTCTTAATAATCTCTCCTCTGTGCTAATATGGTGTGTCAAGTTAGTAACTGGACTTAGTGTAAATGTAATAAGAATTATAATAAAAAATATTTTCATCGAAATTGAAAAATGACTTCAAAACATTTCATACCGTGTAAATTATCTGACTTTGTAAACCGTATACACATAGTTCAATGGAAAAAAGGTCACACAATAGTAAAAATAATTCTTACTATTGAGAAATATTTCTACTAATATCAATTATAATCAACATCAAGCCTGTCACAATTGTGTGATAGCCCTAATTCCTATACCATATCAACATAATAAAATGAGATTAACACAATGAATAGCAAGCTAGTTGAAGTAATCATAGTATTAATTATATTGTGACCGGCAGTAACCCTAGAAGAGCTGCAAGCGGATGTTTTAAACGATGTACTTGCCTTAAGTCTGGTCACTTTTTGTATTATTAATTTAGATAAAACCTGAACAGAATTTATTGGAAAGAATACTCTTCCTTCATATATTGGTGTTCGAATACAAGATTAGTTAAATATCTTGAACGAATTTTTTCATGCTGTCATTATCATTTCCTTTTGTTCTTTATATTCTAGTTGGGCAATAGGTAGTGGATTAGGATCAGCCCTATTAAAAGAACCTGAAAAAATTGCCAATATTGTACATGCCGCTCGAAATACAATTCCTCGATGGCGTAATTCGCACATGGAAAGTTGTAAAATGTCGGACGATATAGAAGATTTAGACAAAAATAACAAATTAGGAAATAAATTTAAGTCTATAACACGATCTCACGGTCCATTCTCAATTTCTGCTAAAATTCGTATACCAACGACAAGTAATAGATCTGTTGGAGAGGGGCTTTCATGCGATCCAGTTAGTGGTAAAAAATTTTCATGAGTTTTTTAACATTCATTTGTGCTCTGGATATAACTTAATTATTGAACTGTCTTTTTTTCAGATAGTCTATTCCGTCCATCGGTAGTAATATAGTTATCTGTATTTTGATGAAAGAATACTAATAGCGTAATCAAGGCTATTTATTTAAAAAAAGGAAATCTTTACTCAGTACCATTGAGGAAATTTTACTAGTTTTTATAAAATTACTAAGACAGAATATTTAATCTGAGAAAATTGCAGTCATAACTCAAGTGGTGGATACATGAACTCTTAACTCGTTACCTAACAGGAAACAGAACCACTCACCGATACCATAATAAAGTATTAAAACTATTGAAGTGAACGATGACTTGATGGGGAAAACCTTCATTTCCACCTGTCAAATTGAACTGTTCGATATAAATTAATGGAATATAGACTTAACAACTTACCAACAATATATCCCTGGAAATTTTACTAGTTTACTTAATAATTCAGAAATTAGGGATATATTCAGCTTCGAGGTTGACAATTCCAAAGGTACTATTTATATATTTTAGTTTGGATAAAATGGGAGTTGCAGCAGTTAGAATCACTAGTATTTATAGAAAAAGTGTAATGCATTAAATTGTACCTCATTATTAAGTTTATTATATCCTTTACGAAAATAGGTTAACTATTGAGTCAATAAAAAAAATTAGCTTAATTCTTTTTGAATTTACCATAGTCATATAAAAAAACTCTGTTGTTTCGTTTATAGATATCAGTCTATTTAGCATTATTCAGATTACCCGATTAATTTAGTCATCCAACGAAGCTACATCATATCTTTTCAGAATAACATGTTTTATAACCAACAGTACACATTTTTTTATACTGTTTGAAGCCGACTGTTTAGATGTCTGCTTTCAAATGTATGTTGACAATTTCATTGAAATTAGCTCGGAAATTACCTGCTCTAACTTAAATACTGCTACGAAATCTCAACAGTTGTTTACTGTGTAAATCAGTTAAATATTTCGTGTTGTTTATTAACACATTTATTCACTTAAATTCAAGCTAATTCATCGATAACGTAACACTTGTTAAATTCAAATAAATGTTAACATGTGCAACTGTGCATGAATTAGTTGTTAAATGAATAAGAAAAACTACACAACGTACATACGTAACTAATTTCTAAACGACAAAAAAACTATTATCCCATAATCTTATTCAGCTTTTTAACAAATTCTACAACCAAAAATACAACATCATAGACAGTGAAGTTGAATGTGTTTTTCAAAGTTCATGTATAGCTTCAACACAGCTCAAAGGAAATAGATTCAATCTCGTGAAAATTAGAGTAGACAGTACTAAGTTGTAGCCGTTAACTAATGTTTTACCATTTTCATTGTTGGTTCTGCTAGTTCAAGCCATTTTCAGTTCCTCATAATTAAATACTTCTGTTTAGTTTGGATTTGATGAATAAATCGATCTAGATTGATCAATTTCTGAATCATGAATGAAGGACGCTGAGTAATTAAGTTCATCTGGGTCAAACCGCAAAGTATCACGAGCTATCACTGCGAAGTAATTACGGAATAACTGATTCGAATAAATAATCTAAGCCTGCCAAAGTGGATTCATTAGGTAGTCTTCATTTGAACAACCAGCCAGTTAAGGTGATTCGTAAGAAAAACAGTCAGTAACCTTTTCCATAGTTGCTCAATTCATATTCTTTATCCCATTATTAGTGTTCAGTAGACCACATTTCCTAGATCCTCATATCATACTAAAAATATCAAAAGCAACTTGCTTAGATCGATGAGGAAATCGCTGTTGTCATATTTAATAAAATTGTTCTGAAATAACTGATATTTTATTTAAAAATCCTGATAGTAATAGTCTCAAGTCGATAAACACTTATCTTTATCATTGGTGGCCTGCTTTAACATCTGGGCTACCTGTTCTTGTCATTTAGATATTTCAACAACTTATCTAATTTTCATCAGAAGGAGTTTTTGTGGATATTATAGTAGTTTTAATAATCGAGATCATGAGTCAATTGAAGCTAGACCACCATGGAAAACCTGGAAGCACTGGACGGCCGTTCCGTCCTATTCTGTGACTCCTCAGCAGTGCGCATCCGCGATCTCGCCTCGCGAGGTTCGAACCAATGATCTCAACTATTAAAACTATCTAATTTTGTTTGTTATAATACTCTAAAATATACTTTTTAACTAGATCAAACTAACCGTTGAACTTGTCCGACGTTTAGCTGTAATGGGTGTTGACTGGGTTACATTACATGCAAGAACACCTCAACAACGTAGCAGGGACTGTGCTTCATGGAATGTGGTTCAAGAATTGGTCGACTGTAAAATTAAACATTGTTACCTTGGTACTGATATTCCAATAATACTGAATGGTGATGTCCGTGGACTAAACGATGCATATGATGCTCAGGAAACGACCGGTTGTCATGGTGAGTCCTTAACCGATAATATGATATGTAAGAGTATGTTAGCATATTACTTTTCCTTATGACAAGGGGATAACAAATGGTCCCCTAAAATTCTTCACCCATATTTTATAAACTGATTTCCAGATAACTTCGCCGAAAGTCTTGAATTTATCCTAACCAAGTCAAAGCATCACTGGTAGATCATACATTATGAAACTTCTTGACTTAATAACCTGTACATATATTCAAAATTCATACAGATCGATTTTAAGGTAATGTCCCACTAGTGGATGGATAACCATCAATTATAGTGTTATTAAAAAACCAGGAGGTACCGATCAGCTATTCCACCATAACTTGAGACTCTTCAGCAATGTGCATCAAACTATATACATGTGTTCACTGATAACCAACCCGGAAATGAGCCTCCAAATTTCTAGTGGAAATTCGTGACCGATGGAGTTTAACCGTATCAAGAATGAGACGATCGTCACTAATGTGTAGCACATATATATCTGGTGCCCCCTTGTACCAACACCTATGTATTTAAATAAATAATGTTTTAGGATGAAATAGAAGCTTTCGCTTAACGTATTTAGTAGCAGTAGGTCACCGATGCCTCCACATAAGAACCTAGGCATATTAACGATAAAGGAGGACAAAGAAGAGAAGTTGGTAAATCATAGTAGTCCTTAAGATTATGTCAAGTTTTCTCTTTAATGACTCCTGGGAAGTCGCTTGGACTAGCTCAGCCGACAGCGAATTCCAACAATTGACTTTTCCCGAGGGGTAGAAGGTGTGCCTACACTCCGTTCTGCTGTTTTTTCTCCGGTTTCTGGGTGTTACTCCTAAGGTTTGTGTTGGGACTCAGCCTAAGTAGGTATTTAAGGGGGGGGATGCCCAGAAGTGTTAAGGATGCTGTAAGTCATTAGAAGGTCACCTCTAATATGCCTTTACTCTGATAGATAAAGGTCCAGGAGTTGGAGGCGTTCTTCATAAGACTTGAGTTTCAGTCCTCGAACTGATTTCCTGGCTCGCCTCTGGATACGTCCAATAGCGTCCTCACCTTTCGGAGTGAGAGAGGAAATACTATGTTTTCGTACTCTAAATGGGGACGAATAAAACTGTTAAGGATTATGTTCGAAAGGCATTTTTGTCGCAGCGTAAGACTTCAGATCGTAAGGTACTAATACTCCTAGATCTTTTTCAACTTGGGATACCTCCAGAGGGGTCACCTAAGTTGTAGTTGTAGTCTGCAACATGTCTAAGATGGACTACTTTACACTTTGAAGTGTTAAAGATAGGTCCGTTGTTATCTGCCCAACTATGAAGTCAAGTCGGATCCTCCTGAAATGCCGATTTATCCTCTTGGTTGCATACTTCCTCCCAGAGTCCTACATTATGGGCGAAAAGTAATAAATCAGACGATACCTGCCGTGGAAAATTGTTTATATAAATCAGGAAAGGAAGAGGTCCTTGTTCTGTACCCTGATGGACCCCATTAGGACATTACGTAGCCTGAGAGAAAGTGAAGTTAACTCTGACCTTAGGATGTCAATTTTTAGATATGAAGTGAACCAATCAGTTAAAAGTGATTTGATACCTAGTCGCTTGAGCTTATTGATAAGATATATATGGTTAACCCTATCAAAACCTTTTGAGAAGTCAAAGTATATGACGTCGACCTTTCCCTTGCGATTAAAGATGGTTGTCCATCAGTCCACCGCGGTCAGCAGGTTGGTTATATAAGAGTGAACTTCTCTGAAACCATGCTGTGCCTTTTTTAGGTGCTGCAGTTTCCGGTACATCAAGTCAGCGTTCAGGTTCACTTCTGAGAGTCTGCGAGACCATAATTTATGGACGAGCCAATCAGAAGCGTTTGAGGGATTTCAAGGTGACAGCGCCAATTTCAGTGCCTGGTGCTCATGTAAAATCGGTTTACAATGGATTTCAAAGAAGACGTGATAACTAAGCGTCTACAATAAATGAGACTACTAAAAAGTTCCTTTATTTGTAATTGCAGTAATAAAATGACTTTTAGACTTTAGACAGACTACCGTGATGTTGTCCTTCGATGTAATATATGTTGGAGGAAGACGTCTTCTAGAATAGGAACTTTTTTCGCTCGATCCAGATTGAGACTAAGGCAAATTATAATAATTGCCGCGAACTGTACAATAAAATCACTAGTAACATTGACTGCAATAATCGCAGATGTTACTGAAGCTTCGGCTGTCGAGTGGTGTAAGTATTGTAGGGATATATGCGTAATAAAAATGACGAACTTACACAATCGGAGTACACGCAAACAATATTGAAGCTATGTACTGGAGGCTGAGAGAGTATTTGCGACAATATCATAGCTCCAGAGACCGACTATTATGGAGCCATATGGATGAGTTTCTCTACCTTATGCATTACGATTTTAGAACCTTTGAACCTCTTTCTAACCTTGACAAGTTTTTGGATCATGTAAAAGGAGTGTATCCACTTTAATTCTTTGGTTTTGTATAATATATTTTTACTCTATACTGACTGTTTGCTGATTGGCTAATATTTCTCAAGGTCACTTAAGATTTGTTCAAAGGTCGTCCATAAATTATAGTCTCGTTACGAGTCCTGTTGAGTTGCAGGTGAAGCTCTCATCAATATAGTTAGTATGGGTCGGTCGAAATGTCCGAAAGTACTGTTCTGCCAGAATGTCGGCGGCGTCACCGTCATCGGGCCATTAGGACCTAGCAGTTAGGAAACTTTGGTTTTGGCTTGTCGAAGAAAGGCTGCACGGCGGAATAAGCTTTCCGGATTGTAGACAAACTTATCGATAAGCTTTATTCTATATTGAAACCTGTCTTCTCTTGTTGCCTTTGTGCATATATTCCTTGCTCGCCTGAATTGCCTGTATGCACTGTTATTACCAGTTCGTTTGTATTCCGCCCAGTAATACCTTTTGCGGCTTAGCAAACGAAGAGTGCAATCCTTGATGACTGTAGGTTGCTTGTAGATTTTGGGGACCGGTAGTGGAACAGACTGCCTTATAGCATATAGGATTGTGTGCAGTAAGAAATCCCAATGAGTATCCACACCAAGTTGAGGGTGAACTTCCCAGTCCACCTGGTGTAGATTGTCCTGTAAAGCTGACATGTCCAACCTTTTGAAATTCCATCTCCTGTTGTTGGTGGGATGTCTTAGCTCAGTTTTGCTAATAAAATTGAGGTCTATGATGGCGTGATCGCTTTTCCCCAAGTGAGCCAGGATTGAGAGGTTATCAATTAGGAATTCTTAGTTAGTAAATACGCAGTCTAAGTGTGGCGGTGTTTGACTGTTTCTCCAACGAGTTTCTGAATTGACATTTTCAAATAATCCCGGATCTTCAATGAGGTTGAATAACCGAGCTTCGGTAGAGTTGTCACCTCCAATGTACGTATGTTCACCGAAGTTGACTCTAGGAAGATTGAAGTCTCTTAGAATCAGGATATGAGTGTATCCGAGATGAGTAGAGCAGGAAAATCCTTCCAGCATACGATTGTCGAACTCGATTTCAGTAGTGGGCTTCTTGTAGATGACGCTAACTAGACACCTCGATGTGTTAGAAAATCTTACTGAGCACCATACAGACTCATCAAGATTGATAAACTCGCTAAAAAACGCTAACCAGAAAAAAAAATTCAAACCATTTCAACTCTGCCCTGGGAGTTGAAGGAATAATTATGACGTCTCATGATGAAAGCCGAAATTTTTCGGAGGTCACGAGACCGATGCACCTTCTAACAACCAGAGCAACACTATAGGTACATGGAACGTTCGGACAATGTGGGAGACAGGAAAGACCAGTCAAATAGCAATGGAAATGAGGAGATACAACTTGGCAGTACTCGGAATCAGCGAAACCCATTGGACACAAACCGGACAACAAAGGCTAGGTACAGGAGAGATGCTGCTGTACTCCGGTCACGAAAGGGAAAATGCTCCACACACTCAGGGAGTTGCTCTAATGCTGTCCAAAGAAGCACGAAATACACTTGTGGGATGGGAATCTCATGGACCCAGGATAATCAAAGCATCATTCAGAACAAAGAAGCAAGGGATCGCAATGGACGTTATCCAATGTTATGCACCCACCAATGATAGCAACGACGATGATAAAGATCAGTTCTATGAAAGGCTGCAATCAATTATAGCGAAGTGCTCACGAAAGGACCTCACCATCCTGATGGGAGATCTAAATGCTAAAGTTGGAGTGGACAACACAGGATATGAAGATATAATTGGATGACATGGACTAGGAGAGAGAAATGAAAATGGGGAGGGACTTGCAAATCTATGCGCATTCAACAAATTCGTTATAGGCGGCACAATATTTCCACACAAACGCATACACAAAGCTACATGGATCTCGCCGGACCACACCACAGAGAACCAGACAGATCACATCTGTATCGACAAAAAATTCCGAAGGTCAATGGAAGATATGAGAACCCGGAGAGGAGCTAACATAGCTTCAGATCACCACCTGGTTGTGGCCAAGATGAGACTGAAGCTAAAGAAACACTGGACAACTTGACAAACAGCACTACAAAGGTTCAATACAGCCTTCCTTCGAGATACTGACAAGCTCCACGAATTCAAGATAACTCTCAACAACAGGTTTCAAGCTCTACAGGATCTACTGAATGAACAAGAAACTATTTTGGAGGACAACTGGAAAGGGATAAAAGAAGCACTAACTTCAACGTGTCAGGAGGTTCTTGGTCCTAAGAAGCATCATCATAAGGAATGGATCTCTATGGGAATCCTGGACAAAATTCAAGAAAGGAAGAACAAGAAACTAGCAATTAACAACAGCCGAACACGAGCAGAGGAAGTCAAAGCACAAGCAGACTACGCAGAAGCAAACAGGGAAGTGAAGAAAAGCATTAAAGTCGACAAGCAGAAATACATGGGAGAACTAGCAACGACGGCAGAAATAGCTGCAAGAGAAGGGAATATGAGACAACTATATGAAACAACGAAGAAATTGGCAGGGAGAAATAGCAAACCAGAGAAACCAGTCAAGGACAAAGAAGGGAAGACAATCACTGAGATTCAAAAACAGAGGAAAAGATGGGCAGAGTACTTCGAGGAACTGCTGAATAGACCAGCTCCATTGAATCCACCCAACATCGAAGCAGCCCACACTGACCTTCCAATAGATGTCACTCCACCAACGATCGAAGAAGTCAAAATGGCCATCAGACAAATCAAAAGTGGGAAGGCGGCAGGACCTGACAATATACCAGCTGAAGCACTGAAGTCAGACATTGAATTAACTGCAAACATGCTTCACCTTCTATTCAAGAAGATTTGGGAAGAGGAACAAGTGCCAACGGACTGGAAAGAAGGATATCTCATCAAGATACCAAAGAAAGGAGATCTGAGCAAATGTGAGAACTACAGAGGCATCAGTTTGTTATCAGTACCAGGAAAAGTTTTCAACAGAGTGTTGCTGAATCGGATGAAAGACGCAGTAGACGCCCAACTTCGAGATCAACAGGCTGGATTCCGTAAGGATAGGTCGTGCACAGACCAGATTGCGACACTACGGATCATCGTTGAACAATCAGTTGAGTGGAACTCATCACTATACGTCAACTTCATTGACTATGAGAAGGCGTTTGACAGCGTGGACAGGAGAACATTATGGAAACTTCTTCGACACTATGGAGTTCCTGAAAAGATTGTCAACATTATCCAAAACTCATACGATGGACTACAGTGCAAAGTCGTGCATGGAGGACAGCTGACAGATGCATTTCCAGTAAGGACCGGGGCCAGACAAGGCTGTCTACTCTCCCCATTCCTCTTCCTTCTGGTGATTGACTGGATTATGAAGAATTCGACATCTGAAGGGAAATACGGAATAGAATGGACTTCTCAGAATCAATTAGATGATTTGGACTTCGCGGATGACCTAGCCCTCCTCTCTCATACACACGAACAAATGCAGATGAAGACAGCAAATGTAGCAGCAGCCTCTGCATCGATAGGCGTCCACATTCACAAAGGAAAAAGCAAGATTCTCAAATGCAACACGGAGAACACCAACCCAATCACACTTGATGGCGAAACTCTGGAAGAGGTGGAAACATTCACGTACCTGGGAAGCATCGTTGATAAACAAGGAGGATCGGATGCAGATGTAAAGGCGAGGATTGGCAAAGCAAGGGCAGCATTTCTACAATTGAAGAACGTATGGAACTCAAAACAACTTTCAACTAATTTCAAAGTGAGAATCTTCAATACAAACGTCAAGACAGTCCTACTGTATGGAGCTGAAACGTGGAGAACTACTACGACCATCATCAGGAAGGTACGAGTATTTATAAACAGTTGTCTACGCAAAATACTCAACATCCATTGGCCGGATACTATCAGCAACAGCGTTTTATGGGAGAGGACAAACCAGCTTCCAGCTGAAGAGAAAATCAGGAAAAGGCGTTGGAAGTGGATCGGACATACATTAAGGAAATCACCAATGTGCATCACGACTCAATCCCTAACTTGGAATCCGGAAGGGAAGCGGAAAAGAGGAAGGTCAAAGAACACACTACGCCGGGAACTAGAAGCCGATATGAAAAGGATGAATAGCAACTGGAAAGGAAGGCTCAGGACAGAGTTGGATGGAGAATGCTGGTGAGCGGCCTATGCTCCTCGACGAGAGGTAACAGGCGTAAGTAAGTAAGTAACAAGATGGGATCAAATATTTATCTTCAAGAATTCGAGTAACCGTTTCCAGCAGGCAATCAAAGGTGAGCAATCATCAGCCTAACCACGCCGTAACCTTAAGTTTAGTCAGATACGACCCTATTGTCAACGACCTGGGAACATGCAGTAGCGAAATCAAATAAAGTTAAATCTTAACCGAAGTCACATGATAAAGATTCGGACAAAAAAGAGGGGAAAAAATAAGATAAAGTTACAAAAGTCTTGAATAAAATTTAACACAAGGTAGGACGAAAGAATAAAGAGATGACAATACTGTCCTGCAAAACACTGGAGGGATTTTCAACTTATTCTCGTAGAGATCTAGTACAAACTAAAGTCGTTTTTATCGCTGACTGATACTAGTGGATGGACTGTTAATTACTGGTGTGCTTTAGGACGCTCGAAGATTCTAGTTTAAGGCTGCTTGACTGTTCAGACGGACGATCTCAGTCTAGACTGGGATCATGAACAGCTTCTTAAGTTAATAAAAGAATAATATTCTTCTCACTTTAAGACCAAAAAATTGTGGTCTGGACTCCATATGAGGCCATGAATGCGCACTTTGTGTGATGGACTCTCGTTGCAAAGCAAAGACATCCTGGGTATTGCAAGCTCCCGGTCCTTAATTTGAGAAGATACATTTTTCAGATATTCCTATCAGATAAGTATCACTTTATACTTCCAATTTGAATCGTGTAAGTTTCCTCGTCCTCTTTATCTGTATGAGTCTTATGTAAATGGACAGGTAACCTACCTACACAGGGTTTTCCGACTTGGTAGCCACTTTCCATTCTACGCTTTTTATGGTCTTGGCAGTCCACAAGTGGAATAGTCAGCTCCAATTCAGTTTTGTGCTTGATCCTAGCATCATATGGCCTATCTGGATGCATATGGATTCCAGTCGGCAACTATCCTCTATTAGCACGAAATGCTTCGAGAGCTCCAGCCGCTATATGGGAGGATGGGAAGGTTATCTTCATCCGCCGTGGTCTAGAATCCCCATCCTTCTTGGCTAGTCTTACCAATTGTTGAGTCAATATGTTTTTGAGCTTCAAAGACTGCTTGATGGATTTCAAATCCCGAATAACAGAGTCTGAGCGGTCAGGGTTCGTTTTTCCTGACACAACGATATTTCTTCCGCAAAAGAACGTCTCGCGAGATTCCTTAGGAATGTTCTTGATGAGATTGCGCTCAGAATATGGTATATCGAGCAGTATTCTTACATCCCCATCTGATTTCAGTAAGTGACTAGCTAACAGAACATCCTGTGTGTCAGCAGTGTTAGTGAGTGTTACACGAAGGAATCTTGGGTGATTTTGGTGCTTGGAGTCCCTCTCACGAGTGAACTGTATAACCGTCAGATACTCTATTTTGGGAAGTTTGAGTTTCCTGCTTCACTCTTCCCAGAGCATCCTGTCATTTTCGTCTTGCGAACTGAAAGGTCAGAGCTGTTTTTTAGGTTCATGATTATGAGAGAATCATCGCGAGCCATGATCGTTTTCCCTGGTTTTCGAGCACGTTCAGGTTCAGTACCTTTTTGTTTGGTAGTTGAAATGTATATCGAATTCCCGTGCTCCTTGCTGACTGGTTGGACAGTCTTACAGGTAGATCGTCCGACCTAATCATTAGTTGATTTCACTACAAGACCTGGGATGTTCTACTTCTTAGACAGTGACACTCGGTTCTTTTGAACTTTGTTGACGGGGTTTCAATCGCCTACAAAGTTTTTGGGGACCACCGTTGCATTTAGGGATCCTGTGCTGGAGGACCCGAGTTCGCTGAGAGAGTATAGTATCGTCGATTTCATGATGGTGCTGGACTTAAACATATCATCACAAGTGTCGATGCATGCTCCGACGATACTAACGTTGTCGACATCCCTCACTATGCGTCTTCATTCGTTTACCCGTTTTAGGATTACGTTTTTTCGCAGACCCGTCTAGAGAATGATGTTGCTCAGAAAATCATCAGCATTCCTCTTGCACGTACCACATACCCACCTGCGATCCTAATTACTAAATCACTTGTAAGCAGTTACTGTGAGACTTGTGCATAATTCATGGAACCAACCTTTTCATTTGTCACACTGTGTGCCAGAGATGACGGCGAAACAAGATCCGGATGGCGTGCATGAATTCTTCATGACTATGGTGAATTATCCAATAGATCCTAGCAAACGTTTACGACCGTAAAACAAAAAAACAATACACCCAAAACGGATAAAAACGGTTGGTGCAAAAGGTTGCGATTCACTAGAACTGGCCTTGATGTGAAAAACTGAATAGGAAGCTGAGGCAGAACCACAGTCAATTATTAACTTGGGTAAAACTCAAAAAGAATAGTTATCTACCGAACGTTAAGCTCAGGACAGATTCTTTGGATCAAAAATGGTACTTCCGTTGCGTAAGGACACAGCAAATGTTTGAGAAATGCAAATCACGTTAGGACTGGACTTCCAGTTCGTAAGGCGCGCTATCTTCTGCGGATTTGGATAATCGTTATGCTGTATGAGAAATTGTGAATGTTGACCAATTGGTAGATTTAGTGCTCGCCACGAGACCTAATGGTTTTAGTCTTGTCTCAGGTTCTATGGATGGGCAGTGCCGAGGAGACCCACACAAGGACGAAATATGCGCTTCGGATTTTCAACAGTGCCTCAACGAATGTCGATCCTGCTACGGCTGTCTCAAGAATAGTCAGACTTTATTAGGAAGGCTAGAATCTCTTCAGGAACGATAACCGCTCTCACACTTTCTACCAACTTGACCACATGACCTTTGCCTTGTGATTGGTTGTTCTGTTTTCTTATTTCGCTAAATTACTACATGCTCGAAGGCCATATTCTGCTACTTCGCAACAATTTTGAGTTGTCTGTTCCACCACATATATCAAGTAACCTGCAATTCTGTCTTCCTGTGTTTGCCGTCAAGGTTTGATGCGTTGGGTATATTTGACTGTTGTCAGTTCTGAAGAGAACTGATCGTGTTAGAGTAGCTCAATCGTTTTTGTTCCTAGATCCGTGACATCTTAGGCCGTGCTGAACCCCAAAACAAGACACAACAACTTACGACGGGGATGGCAGTTAAACGTTTTGCTGATAGGCTTGGACGCCTACTGGGACGACAGTTCAAAGTGATTGAGATGTTATCTGATACTCAAATCACTAGAAACTAAACACTATCAACCTCCGTATTTGTATTTAAGCTCGATAATAACATCAATAATATTTCTGAGTTTAATTATAACCCATCCTCAGATATAACATTTGACACCTGGTTTTGCCGTTACGAAGACATGTTTAATGTTAATTTGGGAGATCACAAAGACTTTTGGAAAGTACGTATATGTTTTACGGAAACTCGGCGCAGAAGAACCTGACAAATGTTTCAACATTATATTGCCTCAAAACCCACGTGAATAACTTTTTCAGGTACCATCAATTCACTTAGTCAGCTGTTTGGTCTTCGATTTTTAATTCTCGTTATTGATACATGAAGCTGACAATGAACAAAGCGGACGATTTCCTCACACATGTTGGAATAGTCAATCGAGAGTGAAAGCAGTTCAAATTAAAAACTTTCTGAAGGCCAATTTAAATCATTAGTACTTATCTGTAGTTTAAAGTCTAAAATATTTGCAGATATTCGTACAAGACTGTAACATCGTTATCATCGGGACCTAGCGTTAACACTTAATGATGTTGCTGAAAAAAAAATTAACAATTAACGAACCCGAAACACGACACCAACCTAGTCCAGTTCGGTGATCAAAATAAATGCCGTCCTAATTCTAAGACTCCAACGTCCACATCATTAAACGAAAAACCATCTAAAGTCTAAAGTTCCCTGTCAGGTGCTGGCATTGTGGTGCTTGGCATTTTGCAAGTTTCTGTCCGTTTAAAAACCATTACTGAAAGGAACGTTATACTGTTGAACATTGAGACGTATTGCAAGCAGCAAAATAGTCACCGGAAATCAAGTTTCTGAAGAAGATACAGCTCAAATATAAAGCCATTTAAATCTTTTCGTGTATTTACGGCAAATCAAGTACATAAAACGCCGGCCAGGAATCCTATTGAAGTTCTGATAAATGGCCATTTGATAAGATTACGATTAGATACCGTTCCAGACATAACAATCCTTTCCAGAAAAACGTGGACTAAAATGAGGAAATCCAGTCTGCAGCTTGCAAGTCAGTTTGCAGTGAGCGCAACAGGTGATAAACTGAAACTTATCGGAGTTCTATTGTGCTCATTAACACTCCAAGATGTGACTATAAGTGGAATATGTTACATATCAGATGATAATTTGAATTATTAGTAATAAATATATTTCTTGTTATATCCTAATGGGTAGAAAAATTGTATTTTTGACGTTTTGTGACTTAATGTAGCCACTTGTTCAGAGTAAATAAATAACAGAATTTAATTAACACAAGTTTAGATAATACAAAATTTATTAGGTTAAGACTGGTTTGTAGTTTCAGACTTCAAGATACTCTACTACGAAACGTATGCAACAAAATTTTAAATAAAGAGGAAGAGTAGCGGTATATCACAAAAATCATGAATCAATTTATAGACGTTTATGCAGGTTTGGGGCATTGCACTACAATGATAGTAAATCGTCACTAGAAAAAAAGGTGCAAACCCAGTGTTCCGGCCGAAAAGACCAGTACTTTGTGCAACATTATCACATGTGGGCGTAGAACTCCAACGTCTAGGAAAACAAGGTGTTCTATCACCAGCTTCATTTCCAGCTTGGACAGTTCCCATAATAGTCCTCAAGAAACCAAATAGTACACTGCGGATCTGTGCAGACTTCTCGACGGGATTAAATGCTGCACTAGAATAATATTATTATCTCTTACCAGTTCCAGATGGTCTTTTTACTGTCTTAAAAGGTGGAAGCTATTTTACAAAACTAGATCTAGCTGAGGCCTATCTCCAAGTAGAGGTCGACTCTTCATGCCGTGAATTACTGACAGTAAACACATCGGGGTTTATTTAAGTATAGTCGACTGCCTTTTGGAGTGAATATGGCACCAGAGATATCCCAGCAACTGATGAGTACCATACTAACTGGCATTACAGGTGTAGCCGTTTATTTAGACGATATACTCATAGTTGCAACATCCCCAGAAGATTCATTTAGTATTGTTTGTTAGAATCTTCCATCGATATTTTTGGACTGCAACTGGTCAGTCTCTAATTGGCATATTTGCATACTGTGCGTATCGCCTCGATATAGCCTTAATTCACAAGCATGGTAAGCCACTATCCATCTCTGCTGATCCCCAGAAGAGTTATATGACCGGACCACAGTCGTGCTGAACCTCATAAAAGAGCATGGGTTCAAGTGGCGATCAGAAAATGTCAATCCTACCTAAGATCTATGAAGTACCTTGGATAGTTTTAGACGGTGCTCTGACCCTAAAAATATCTAGACTATGAAGGAAATGCCAGCTCCACACAACCCACAAACTCTACGTCCGTTCCTCAGACTTATCAGTTATTACTCCGTATTTTTCCACCCCTACATGAAAAGCGAACACCACTTAGTCATCTACTTGGAAAAATATTAAGTGAGAATGGACAAGTGTCAGGCGGCTTTGTCATTAACAGTTGCATTTGTACATAGTATGGGAGCAGTAGCTTAACACAAATTTCCAAATGGAATGGAAGAAGCAGTAATACACGCATCCAGATCACTAACAACGGCGGAGAAACGCTATAACCAGGTCGAGAAAGAAGCGTTCGTGACGGTTTTCGCTCTATACTGTCCTCACAAAATGCTGTATGGCGCATTCCGCGAACCGACTTCAGAGGTGAGCGATAACACTGCTAGGAGATGGTTACGACATTCAGTATTGGCGGACAGATTTTTGTCAGGCAGACGCCCTACCTCGCTTAATAAGTAACTACCCTAATACTAATGAATATTCCGTTGTTTCTGAGATTTCTACTACAGATTACGCAAACAACAGTTTCATGGATGCAGTGAGAGACCTTCCCGAAACGGCTTGCCAAAATCACGGACAAGACGCTTCATTACCTTCGAAACACATGCCCATCGTCCATAGATGAGGAATTAAAACACCTATTTCGACGACGGCAAACCCTACGTTCGGTTGGAGGGATGCCTTGTGCTTGGAGAACATGAGGTGATATCACAAGATTCACAGGAGAGCACTTAATTCCATACTGGACATCCAATAATAGCCCGAATAGAACCAATTTCATGCAGTTACGCATATTGGCCGAAGACGGACGCTCAAATAAAAGACATCGTGAACAAGTATGAACAGTGTCAACGTGCGTCAAAAATCCAGCGAAGGTTGAACTAGTAAATTGATCAGAACATCCATGGTCGTGATTACATCTGAATTTCGCAGGTCCCATTAACCATCAACAAATACTGTGTTCTAACCTCTCAACTAGACGTTGTTGATAAAAGCACAACATAGGAACAGGCTAAAACCAACTACGACGAATTTCTACCCAGTTCTTATGCAATTAAAAAACCGCCTTCGTAAGTGGTTAGTTTGTGGAAGACGAAATATAGACAAATTTTACACGCTCAGCAAGTTTAATCATATCCTTTACAAGTTACTCTGCCATTCAAAATAACAATGACACAAACTTGTCCTTGTGAGCACAGACTGTCTACCTTTTCGAACTCTATAATGTTCGTAATTGGGGTTAGGGTTTACATCACAAACCAACACCAGTTATGATACATAAACAAATAATATATTTGTAATATCCCAATGAGTAGCAAAATTAGATTTTCTGACGTTTCGTGACTTAGTGTAAGCCACTTCTTCAGAGAATAAAAAAGTGGTACATAAATGTTCTCTACCCAGATGGATAAATGAATTTCACCTGGAAATACAATAGGCGCTACCTGACTGGTTCATTCATAAACTGTAACCCATCAAGTTCAAATGTTTTAAGATTAGGGATCACGGACGGTGTCGGTTTGTCTATTATATGCAATCTAGAGAGATGCAATTTGGCACGATTGGCAGTATCACTCCTGCTTTATGGCTTCAAGAAACTATTTTTCATCATCTTAAACATTCTGAACAGTCTTCAAATGTGATCCTACTGATCCGTTGTACATGATATCTGAATTTTGCGCGGAAACTTAAAGGTTGCGTTCTCGGTTCTGATTGACTTGTCCCCAAAGTATACTTTTACCATATATCCCATTCATTAATCTTAATACTTGCACCAACTGGCTATAATCGGCCTTCCACTGAGTTTCCCCCCATTATCCTTGGTGATATCTTCTTGTAACAACTAGCACCCAACCAGGTTATTTTCGGCCCCCACGAAAGCTGTTTCTGATATGTTGACTGGGGATGGAAATGTTTTGTAGTTGTAAGACGCATATTGAAAGATTTTGCTGTTGAGTTACACTAAACATCCTTAACCGTGCACTGAGTAACACAATCTGCACTAGGAACAGGTTTTCCTTGTATTTTAGCTTGAGCATCATATTGTATTCGTTGTTTCGTCTCACAACAGCTGTCTTTGTCGATTTCATAAATTTTAAAGACTAAACATTGCTAGATTCTTAGTTCATAATAGCGAGTTGTCCTCTATAACGCAAAATCCATAAGGCCTATCTTAAGACTGTTAGTATAGTGTATTTCAGCTCACTATATATATATATATATATATATATATATATATATATGAAAACCCCTAAAGAATTGTTCTAAATCACTTGCTTATTTTAGGTGTTATGGTCGGCAGAGCCTTATTAAAATTCCCACATCTTTTTACTCCAAATTATATCGAAGTTGAAAACTCACTTCGCTATTTATTTGAAGATTGGTTACTTTTGTCTACACAGTATACAGGAGGCACGAGTTTTGTAACTGTTCATCAACAAGCATATTGGATGATGGAACCATTTCTGGACAAAACAAATAGACTAATTTTGCATAGTATTGGAAGTTTCCAAGGTTTGGTCGACTGGTTTTTTAAATATTTGAAGACAGAAGACAGCTGATTTGTATATTTTCTTTGTACAGTAAAGCACTTTTCACCTTAATTGTCACACCTATTTTCTTACAATTATTTCCAATAAAATAAATACAGCTGTTTTTAGCCGACTATTAATTTCAAGTGAATGATAGTCAATCTTATGAAGTGTTTAAACTTAATATGCGAATTCTAATCAGTGACCATGGAGGCATACTTTCTTCGCAACTAGTTGGCTGATGACCACACGCAACAAAAATTGTATGCATGAAACCACTTTAAATTATTAAACTACTTACATGCCATTTGTTACTTTTATTTAATTAACGCATACTTAACTTCACACTATCAATTGTTTTGTACAAAAATCAAAATAATGGCAACAGAGAGATCCTATAAACAACACAGTCAGTATGGAGAAAAATAAAGTTGACCAGTCCACTTCCTTCTAGTTTAGACAATAATTTACTGAAGCTAACAAACTCTGGTCAAAATATTTATTCATGGCTTAGGATAACAACCATAAATCCTTATCATATTCCAAGTGACACGTCTTTCTTTATCTGCTTCTAATATCGGATGTCAAACGAACAAACAATCCTCCACCTACCTCAGTTGAGTCATATTAAATGAATCACTAGACCTTTCCCCTATTTGCTCAAAACACCAAAATTAACCTTAGTAATGTTCACTTGTCGATTACATAACACTGGAATGGGATGATTATCTACTCATCTTCCTTAAATGGTCATTTCCTAATGTTGTTAACTATAAAATAGCCCAACGCTGCAATGCATACCACTTGGCAACAGAACACTGGACATTCTGACGACCAACCATGCTGATAACTCGTTAGCTTCCTAGGTTTATCACGCTGTCTCAAAAGATTATAGTTGATACAACAAGATAGTCATATCAGAGTTACTGAATAGAAATCTGATGTAGATGCCAAACAAAAAACATATCGAAGCACTACTTGTTTATAGTACCTAACCAGCCACTGCTACCTAACGTACAAATCTGATAATACTGACTACTACCTATTTCCTACAGAATGCACCCTGATAACTGTTAATGGGTTTATACAACTATTCGAATGACATCCGTCGCAAACGACAATACTAGGAATTGCAAATAAATGTTTTATTTGATCTGTAGTGCGACCTTTGAAAGTCAAACAATTAGACCTAAACAAACCTTTGTCTCTGTAAAACTAAAGCTTCTATGGATTTTTATCTAGTTGAGTTCACAAGTAGAGACCAAAAAATCCGCCCGCTTCATAATGAAACGGACCCTAAAATCCTGAAGCACCAATTACATATTTTACATACACTTAGAAATGGTTGGATATTCCCACCAAGGTAAAAAAAAACAGGAAATAACCAACTTGCAAGTTCCAGCGTGGTCAATGGTTTCTACCGCCAGAACTTTGGGATTAAGAAATCTTAACAGACTAATCGGTCACTTAATTACCAACCCATGCTCTCAGAATTCTATGATTCCTAACCTTTTATGGGACACCTTTTTAAATGATTGGTCACTATGATTATACTTAGTTTCTAGATCTTTCTAAAACTGTGATTGAACTTCAAGCGTAAATTAGTTCGTGTCTTTAGAAGTATAAAAGTTGTCACGAATTTCCCGACTTAAATCTCCGAGTCAGCAACAGCATATTACTCCAATCGAAAGTTTTGCACAGCTATCGTGCTTCACCTGAAAACTATCAAAATGGCTATTTAGCGAGTCATAGGACGGTTGAGTGTTAACCATAACTTGTCTTAAATTCTTCAAACTTAATAGCCTGGTGTACCGCACCGACTACCATTCGAACGTTCTTACCAGGGCTTATCAGGTTGGAAAGTTTGCAAGCTCCTTTAGACAAATCCCGCGAACCGCTTGCATTTATATCGTCATACCTTACAAAGTGATGAGCAATCACATCGTTACCATTCATTCCCATAGTAGAAACAGGATGCACATAAGAACGCTCAATTTTCCCATTAATTTGACTATAAGATTTCAAACTATATGCGGAAAACCAGAAATTCGATCCATATCATAGATCTAAAGTATTCAACATAAACTGAAATCGCAAACTATTGTTATAAAAGACTGTTGAATAAAAAACTACTTAGAAACTAAGTTCCGAGTACAGACATTCGACTGATTGAGATATTAGATAGATTCAGGGAGGTTGAGTGGGATTCCGTCAAATTTCGCGATCGTTGTTCATTTCAGTTCATAAAAAGGGGAGATTAACATGTGATATAACTATAAAGGATTTAGTTTGACCCAATATCAATTTTCATAACACCCCACTTTCCCGACCAAGAAGCGTCAGTGTTTACCATTAGAGTGCGTACTAATAGGATACATACACGTACTGAAACTTTTTGAACGGAAACATTTAGTGGAGTCAGAACTTACGCCTAATTGTCGTCCCAATAGGCTTCCGCAAATGAGGTTCACCAGGGCTGCTCACTATTCGCATCCTTATTTATTTACCTAAACACATGAACATTGGTACAAGAGGGGACCATATATATATGCGCTACACAAATCGTCGGATTTGTGTGAGTTGGAATACTGTCAGGGTGCCCAAACAGAAGCAGATGGTTTTCTTAGGGGGCCGCTCCTCGAACCTTTGACCTAGAGGTCTAATCCACAAGGCAGTGGAATAACGTTAGCAGATGCAGTCCAGTGGTAGCTGGTGACCAACAATAGATTTATACGCCATTTGTTCCTTCAGAATCCTGGAGCCCATGTGCACTATTGGTTTGGAGTCAAGGTTTACCAACTCCCCTACGTGGATCCTCCGTGTCCACCAGAAATTCGCTCTTCGCCCTCTCAATTTCGTGAACATCCCAGCCGCGAGAGGGCAATGAGTAGAACTTCCCAGGCAGCGGCCACGTAAGAGCATTTCGAGAGAAAAGGCGGACTGTCCCAACCCTCGGTCGTACCAGAGCATCATCACTAAAGATATCCCCCTTAGGATGAATTTTCTGGTCCCTCTGCCTACTTTAAGTTGGACAACTCAATATTGTTGCTATCCCATACACTGGAAGTGTGACTAAACTAGTATAAGAATAAGCTGAAAGAGACCATGATAATGGGATTTGACAATGAAGGTATCAACTAAGTACCTTTCAAGAGGAGCAAGCTTTTTGTTTCTGTGAGATAATCACAACTTCTAGCAGAATAACTTAGGTAACAAGGCTCCAAATCAATCGCAATTGCTCAGATATATTTTTTTGCTCTGCTTTTTCTAGATTTTGGGTCTTAACATATTCTGTACACATATAACTCCTTAATGCCATCCCAACTTCCCTGCTTTCGATCTTGTTCACTTTTCCACTTACTATGATGTATTGCGGCAACTTGGGTAGATCCACATTTATTCAAGATTCTAAGTTGAATATGACGGACTGACCTAATAGAAGTCGATACGTTTGTCTGCTAAACGATTTTTTTTCAAAACAAAAATCTATAGGCATATTACATGCACCAGTAGGACTACACAATTTTAGTCTTCCAAATCGACAAGGCTTCCATCTTTGTTGACAGTTTTCAATATTCCAGAATTCAATAAAACATTCCATTCCAACTGAGGGTCGTAAGAACTAGAAATGAATTGTTAGGAAGAAGAAAAATACTGGTAGAATTTCCTGATAGTTGAAATCTCTTTCTTAGTATACATATACACGACGACTCCCGTCACCACAGTTGACACAACAGTTGCGATTCCCATAGCTCTAAGAGCTCTACCAACTCTGAAATTCCGCAATTTGGCTGGGTCCATTGTGCTAAAATGAAGAAGTGTAGGCAACCTATATTCCCTTGAGAATCTGAAGGATGAAACAATGATCAAACAGAACTCGTTTTGTTCAATGCATTTCTGAATGGAGTTTAACAATTTTCGGCACGATTTCCAAGAGGATGGTAAAGATTACCTAGCATCCACAAGAAGACTTTGTTCGACTTGGCTTTATGAAGACATTAGTGTTTCGCGTGACTATTCCCTACTTTCATGCATTAGAAATAAATTGTTTTGTTACAAGAGTTCGAATTTTGACTGTTATATATGGTGAACTATTGGGGGCATTGGCCCACTTCTCAACGGGATTGGAAAAGATGAAAGCTTAATTGTCTGGAGGTGTTTTGAACTTAGCCTTTAAAGGACATAAGGGGGCAACGAATGGTTTACCGACTTTGACCAAGTTTATAGATCTGCGACAAAATAAGTTTTAAGTGGTGGGATCAGGAACTAAATCCCAGCAATACGGCTGTCTGAAATGAGTTGCATAAGTAAATTGGCTTGAATAGTGTATATGCCGGTTTAAAAAGGCGAATTACGTCAACTTACAAGTAAAATAACCAGCGGGGGAAATGAAACACCCAAAATCGAGACATCAAAATGTCCTGCTGATTAGTCGCAAAAGTCGCACAGAGTAGTCACATATCAATTACATTCCTTAACCGTATAGCAAAGAACTACAAGTCATGAAGCAAAAGGATTTCGTTCAACGTTGAACCGCTGGTGACGTCGAAAGTTAAACAACTATCATGGCAGTTTCTACATATTTCGTACTTGGATTTTAGCGGTATTATGTTTGTTTGAAGACAACCACAAAAGCCCACGACAGTACATCTGGAGAGAGAATTGTAACTGTTGATATCAGTTTGAGACATTGTAGCTATACCAGTCAATGATATTCGTAAGACTGCAATGGAAGAAGTCTAGAGTTATGGCATAAGTAGAAAAGAAACCTGGCATGAATAAAACAAGGGTGAAGACAACCATTTCAACCCACTGTATTGCTGCAAAGCGCTCCCGCCTAAACAACGAGACTAACTCAAGGTCTTATACAATATCGCAATAACAAACAACATATGTTTCAGAACAAGAAGTTGGACAAAAAGTGGGATTTCTTCACCTCTGTGAATAAACAGTCTAATTGTTAGATTTATTTGATCGAAAATTTAATTGATATCACAGCAGAAGATTATGAAATCGGGAAACAAAGAAATATTTTCCAAGTGTATAGAATAGCAATTTAAAAATACACTGACCTGAATAACTTTCGAACGTAATAAAACGTCTGTCAGAGAGTGTCAAATAATCGGTAGTTTCACTTTTGGCTGGAGAAGATATTGTTAGAGTTCTACGTTAGTTTACCGGAATTTGTATCAGACTCTTTATTATACAGCGTTTGTTAACCTATTTTAACTTCCAGACAGGTAGACCAGCCAAATTTCTCCAGCTATTCTTTCGTTCATACACGTGATATTTTTTCATACTCACATGTGTCTTTATTTGTACTTGATTTATGTGTGCGTTTCTTACCTACACTCCCAGTTACACAGTGTTCGCCCTATATAAAAGGTGAGTCACTCTGTACAAACTGATTTTGACAAAATGCTAATATCTATGTTCTACTGTTACTCATTATTCGTCTGTTTTTAACGTGCACGTATGAAATATACTCATACTCAGTCTTACTTGTATTCAACTTTTCATTTTTATATTGTGCTAACTTGATTAGTCGATAGAATGTACAGGAAATTAAATATAGGATATGTGTATTTCTTTGGCGTTATCCAAATTCTTTTGTCACTTAATTGAATTCAACCTCATGGAGACTGAAAGTCGTCTGGTTGACCAAGTTTTTGTTGAGCCTACGAAAGGAGCTATTCAAAACATTGAAGCAGGGAGCTATGTGCCTTAATGAAGTGACTCAAAGTGAGGAGCATCTGATACAAAAACCTTTTCAGTCCTGTGAATCGTTATATTCTCGCAGATCTTTTATTTTATGACGTTTATTGGCCAGGTGGTCTATTCTGTAAGTAGATCTGAAATGAATCACATACATTATTACTCCATATGACTTCGTAACGCTATTAGTCTAGAATACCTCTGCTACGACGATTCCCAACTGTGTCAGATCATAAGTAGGCAGTAATTTATTTCAAACATTGACACAATAGATTGAACATGTGGACCGCGATAATTACACGAAGTGTGTATCCGTTTATTGTGAGACTGATGTTAACTAAGATCTCCTCATACAAACAAGGTAAACAATAACACCATGATATTATACATGAGTAAAAGTTCATAATTGTTTGTACTGTCAAGTACAAAGTTACAAGTTAGTCGACAAATTTAATGGTACATGAATTTTCTAGCCCCGGTGAAGTGTCACTGGACCCCGGCCATATTATTCGGCAATCAGCTCACTAAATATCGAACAGTTTACCAATCATCATCACAGTCAAGGATAGCTGACCCGCAACAACTAAATACACGTTATGGAATTGCTCGTGTGACAAGAGTTGAACTCTGTTTCTTGAACGGATTATCACTAACGCTCTTCTGCAATATCGTCGTATTTGTTGTATACGGTCATCAAAGTAGCTGCAGTACCAGAATACGACGAATGGATAACCCAGGTTACGTATTAACCGTGGGGGTGAATTCGACGTAATCTATGGGGTCACGCCATCTCGGTCCAATTCAAATGGGTCCCTGATTATTAACACAAATCACATACGGGTTAAACGGCCATGTAGCACACCGGACACCTGTCGTTTGTCATATAGGTAAATATCGTTCATTTAAGTAGTTTTCTGAAACAACAATTTCACGTAAACTAGTTAGCTTTAGGTTAATTCTGTTTTTCATCTGGCCTGTTAGACCGTTTTGACAGGTTGATATAGCTAATTGTTGTATTACCTAAGTCCAATGTATCATTATGTAAATTTATGACAATGAAGATACCACAGATATTGTAGTTTGACAACACTTTACCAGTAACACCTTCAATAATCGAGTCGCGCCCACCCAGTGAAATCAAAGGTCAGAAGCAAGGAGGTCAGAAGATATATTCTATGGGTTATCAATATATCAAGAACTGACTGATCTAATCTGGCTAATGATCGCCGGAGATGTTGCGCACACATTTCCAAACCGTAGTTTGGTGCGGATTCATGACCAAACGCCTTCAGCTAAATGAGTCCATCAAAACTAATGTGGTCAGCATCCAATGTCGAACACTTATTTACAGCTACTTAGCACTGCTCCCCTAGTGAGGTTGTGATGACCCTACGACGTGGCCAGCCAGAAGTTTAAGCCCTACGAGTTTGTCGTTGGTAAACACTCTTCTGATTGCTTGCTATGTTTAGCAGCGTATGGTCGTCTTTCCTTACTATAACGGGCCATGAAATACAGTATAGTAATAGGAAAACAAAGTACAATCGAAATCTCTATTCTTGATAAACTTCATCGTTCTCTTCCAGCCGTCCTGAAAAAGAAAAAATAGAATGTGTAAGTGCATGTCGCAATACAGTCGTACTTGCGTAAAGACACAAAGCGAGCGAAAAAAGGTAAGTAAACTAATACGCTTGCGACAGCGTGAAAGCGATTAAAAAAAATTTTTTTAGAAATTCAACTATACGCTTATTAATAAAAAAAAGTTTTTTGGAATAAATATATAAGTATAAGAATATAAAATTTTACTATTATATATGATACGAAGGAAAATCGAGATAAAGCTGGTGTCTTACGTGTAATAGTCGTTTAAATGTTCCAGAAATCTTACTCTTCTTCCAGAACGCGTTGTTTTAAGTTTATTTTCAAATACTATCGAACTATCAACATGCGTTCTGGCTGTCGGATGAGGTATTGCAAGTGTAGGAGCCAAGTCGTTCGATCGTACCGAAGGAAAATCAACATGGATAGGATTTTCTTCTAGATGCGTTGCTTTGAGCCGATCGATACGGATGCTGTCGTTGGTGCCGTCTTTATCGACTATATAGTACTTAGGTTCACGTTGAAGAACTTTGAAGGGTCCTTCGTATGCTGATTCGAGGGGTCGTGGATGTGAGTCTTGACGTACGAAGACATGCGTACTATATCGTAAGTTAGGTTGAACGAAAACATTAGTTGATTGAGGTCGAGTGGAAACAGGTTTGACTGAACGCATTACGTTTGTAAGCCTGCTTGTGTAGGAGTTCAGATCAATGTTCATTAAAGAAGATGAAGGATCCACGAATTCTCCTGGAAGTCAAAGTGTCGTCCCATATACTAGCTGTGCTGCAGTGTATCCAATGTCAGCTTTCACTGCATTGCGGATACCTAGTAGGACGAGTAGGAGAGCATTGGTTCACTGTGAAATGTTTGCAGCTGAAAGCGTTCTACCAACCCGTTTGCTTGTGGGTGGTAGGTGGTCGTTCGAAAGCGAGTGATTTATAATAGTGTGGTCAGACAATGGAAAAGTTCAGATTCAAACTGGCGTCGGCGGTCTTTAGTGATGGTTGGAGAGCAGCCGAAATTCGCTACCCATCGCTAGCCACTGTCTCAGAAGTAATGTCCTTGATAGGCACTGCTTCTGGCCATCGAGTGAAACGGTCTACTCAGGTTAAAGGATAATAGTATCCATTTGAATCTGGTAAAGGTCCTAACAAATCCAGACCGTTAAATGTGCACAATCGCTTCATCGCGGTCGCTTCTCGGTAATCCAGAATGCCGCCACTTTGCTTCTTGGAGGATGCCTTGAGCATCAATAGTGTGTCCTAGGAAGTCTAAGGAGTCAGTTCACGTTTGGCACTTGTGAATGTTTACTGTGATGCCATGCTTTTGCAGTTGTTCGAACACAGTGTCTAGATGCTGGGTTTAGGATTCTCTTTCCGGACTTGTTATCAGACAGTCATCAACATACGTATATACGAAGTTGAGACCTCAGAAAACGTCATCTATAAATCTTTGGAAGGTTTAGGCAGCATTTCTCAGGCCGAAAGGCATTTGCAGGGTTTTCTGCCATTTCTGGAAGACTTTTCATACTGGTTATGATACCAGCATCAGTTGAGGTTATCCGTCTCTCGTCGTCTGGAGACAGATCGTCTACGTTAACTGCTTCTTCGCGGGGTTTTCGACCGTTTACGGTCATTACGAAATCTAAGATAGCGTGTTAGTGAATGATATAGATCGGAAATGTCATTTCGTCTCTGTTGAGGTTTTTCTTGGACTGAGAATACTTCGTGATTTCAAGTGTGCGGTGGGCAGATGCAGCCAACTCGTCTACGGCTCTGTTTTGAATGGATACGAGAACTGCTTGCACCTGTTGCGGAAGTTTAGATAAGAAAAAATGTTTAAATAGGCCTTCATCGAACGTTTTTTGGCCAATAACTTCCCTCATCCTTAGCAACATGTCTGTCGCAGAACCATGTTGCAAGTCGATGTTATTAAGGAGTTGGTCTAATCTTTGTCGATCGGTTAGCTCTCCGCGTTTCAGAATCGATCGTTTTAGCGTTTCGTCAGGTTCACTAGTGAACATACTAAGTGTTACGTACCTGTTGAACTCGCGCGGTACTGCATTTACAACCGCGAGGAACTGTGTGCGTGGATCAGTAATGCAAGGGATACTCACGGTGTTCTATCCCCAAGAGGATTATGAATAGTAACTTTTGAGGAATGTTGATATACCAATATGACATGTACATTTCCCAATGTATAATTGCTAATTGACCCAAGTATTCATAATCATGTTCCTTTTATTATGAGCTCTATTTTGATCCATAGACTGTTACTATACGATTTACCATTCCTGAGTTATACCCACTCTATTAATTACTGTTCCCCTTACTTACAGCCACATTCGGCCAAATCTTGTACAAATGTTATTTTCTATTTTATGGTACGATGTGGTCAGTTTGTTTGGTATATAAACCCAGTGTGTTTGAGAATAATGGTTCATATTGTAGAGGCTGTAATTGGTGTTGTAGACTTAACTGGCTGGACTAGGGGGAAAGAAGGACTGACAAGTGCTTACGACTGCTCGTACAGGTTTTCGTGTGTCACTGCTCTGATCGATAATTCACGCCTCTCTAATTGGCGTGAATCAGTAAGTTATATATTTACAGGCAATCGATATAACACATGGAAAGATACTTTATGTATTTTACTTAGAGTTCGATACACGTAGACAAACTAGCAGTGGTGAGCCCTCAAGGATAGCGTGTTACAGCTCCTTGAATTCGGCACAGCTTTCAGACTCAGATTAATATACACAAAATCTTCAACGACTTTATATTAACAACACTTCTCATATTACAGCCTCTAACTCTATGAATTTACTACCGTTAGCATCATCACTGCGGTAAGATCAAAACTGTCAATACATTTAAGGTGTTGAAGGTGTAACAATCTTGTACTCCTATGAAGAACAGTGCTCGTTTCTACCATTCTAAATAGTATTACTTCCTTTGTATAACACTTCTGGCATGCTTCTCATTGGTGGTTTTATGTACTACCACCACTATTACTACAATCAAAGTCTGTGTAGGTTTGTTGTCCGGATACATTGGTTTACTCGATATATTAGTAGTGAAAAACGATGACATGTAATAGAGCCAAGCAATGTAAGGTAGACAGCACAGGTATCGTCAACAACAAGATGCAGTTCGTGAATAAGCCTTACCTGTCTATGATAATATTAGCCCAGATGTTCAGCACATCAGCCATGTAAGCAAGACTCCTTGTAACGAAAAGAACGCGCTGAAAATCTCTCAAGAGCATTTTATTAAACAGTACTGTTATTTATTATTTCTTTTTCCCCATCTAATATTCTAACCTTTGTTTAAATGTCTTTTAACTACACTTCATTCTCCTCAGTCTTCCTTGTCTGGGATTTTATTATTTGACCTTGGTTAAAGATTCATCTTCTATTACTTCATCTTACCGTTGCATGTTGCCGGACTGTTGAATCAAGATTGCGGCGCGGCTCAGCGCATGATTGTTAATAGTTGACCGTTTGCTTGGAAGGGCAATATGTGTATTAAAATAGATAAACGAAAAGGAAAATAAATCATTATTACGACAAGATTTGATGGTAGAATAAGAGTTTGTGCAGTATTACTTTATAATGATGCGATGTAAGTGCTAACTAACTGCAAGGGATAATCAAATATCAGTCATTATGTGTCATATACATGTGTTGAAGATAAAATCAATCTGAAGTTAGTTTATTTAGGAGTAGCAGAAGATAATTTCATTTTGATTACAAACTTCGGATGTTTGGAAATAAAACATATTCAGAGGGAAAAGAAAGGACATAAGGAATATCCAATATGTCCGATAACCAATCATGATAATAATAAAACTACTAGCCGTAAATATGAATATAAGCAGACTTCGGATATGAAGACAAGTAGAAAGAAAAGGAAATGAAATAACGAGAAAATTTTCAAAAGTTCTACTTTGCTTCATTGTCGGCTAGGTAGATATCGGACCTTGTTTGTGGAAATCGTTGGTAATCACACCGATATTGATTGGTTAACACAAATCACTTTCGGGAAAAAATGTGATTAGGGGGGCTTTTGAATCAGGTTATAGTTTCGCTGCAACGTGGGTTTGCCGGGGGTCTGTTCCATATTGTTGAGTAGCGAGTAACGAAGACATTCTGAAGTAAGTTTGTGTAGGTTCTCGGAATCAATAGAATTTTCCCTTTATTGTGCTGATTGTGGGATAATAGAGTACGAAGAGATGCGTGTTTAAGAGTAAGAAATACCACTTATAAGCCGGTAGATAAAGACAAAATTTGATTTAGTGAGACTGATTCAGAGAACTCCTAACTTGAGTTACTGATATCCTTGGTGGTAATCCTTGTTGTTAGAATACCCCAAAACGGCTTTAGTCAATCCTCTTTGAGCACCTTCAATTTTCATTAAATCATTATGCCTGCAATTACTGTAAACTAGAATACCATATTCAATGATTAGCATGATACGTTTTTTACATAATATTATTCTTGACTCGGTGTTATTTGAAATTTATCATTATGAATTCACTGAGCTTTCTTGCTTTGGATACTTGGGTTGTAATGTGCTCGGAAAAGTTAAGACTGTCGCTGTACCCCAAATCCAAGCCATAAACAGTGCTGAGGCGTTTAAGTATATGTTTGTGTAGGACCAGATTTAGGTTAAGGCAGCAACCCTTGTGAATAAATCCACCATTTTCAACGCTCAGTAACGGATCTCACAGCACAGTCCATTCGTATAACTTCTTCATGTCTTCTTGGATAACCTCTGAAATGTAGTTTTCTTCAGTAGGAGACAAGAATGAATAAACCACTTTTAGGTCGTCGGCAGAAAGGAAAGATTAACCATTTTGAAAGGGTGAACACACGTCATTGATGAACAGGAGAAAGAGTAATGAAGTGGTCATAACTCTGGTGTCTCCTCATTTGCAGATACATCTTTCGCCTCTTACTAAAGATTTCCGTGGGGAGGCACAATACAATGCGTCTTATCTCAGTTTTTTCCAACTCCGTCTTTGCACGGAGTAAAAAATACTTCTGAAAAAATAAGAGTAGAAGATGTTCAAGGACACTTTACATGCCAACTGCTAGGAAGTGACTCCACTCTCGATTACAGAAGTAGATGTATGCACCTCCTTTAGAACATTTATGGCACCGTCGGTTAAGGAACAATCTGATATTTCTCTACAAAGCAATAAATGGACTATCATTCCTAACCTCCTGCCCAACTATGATCAGTGACCCAGCCTATAGACTAAGAAACAATGCATATACACTATTTACCGTAAAACACCAAAGACAAATGCGTTGTAAGTTTTTTACGGTCAGGTATAGTTTATTGTGGAACATGTTGCCAATAGCTATCCGTAATAGTGACACCTTTACCAAATTTAAAAGGCTAATAACCCTGTTACTAATTTCTAAAGAGCTTCACCAATTATTCCTTGAACTCCCGGAGGGTCCACCTAGGGGAGTTGGAAAACCCTGATTCCAAACCAATGGTGCACATGGGCTCCAGTATCCTGATGGAACGAATGGCGGAAGAACCTGTCATTGGTCAACGGCAACCATGGGACTGCATCTCCTCACGATGCTCCACTGCTTTGTGGATCAGACCTTTAGGTCAAAGGCTCGGGGTGTGGTCCCCTAAGAAAACCACCTGCTTCGGTTTGGGCACCCGGGCAGTATCACAGCCCACACACAAATGAATGAAATGGTGAACTCTATTGACGATAATATCCCTGCTCATACTAAAAGCCATACAATTTACATTATTATTATTATTACCTTTATTATTATTATTACTATTATTATTATTATTATTATTATTATTATTTACCATATCGCTAACTCACCTCCTTTTATCCCCAATTTGTGTAACCTTACTTTTCAACTTATGCAGCAGCTCGCCCATGGTGGAAAATCTGTCCTATCTAAACGATCTCCAGTTACTGTCTGGTTGAAAGTGAATGCTTCCACCGATAATGAATACTGAAGCAGTCTTTCTGAAACCACGTACGCCGTTCAAGCTGGCTTCCTTCAACGTTCGCACACTAATGCATATCAGACAACAGATAGGGCTGGCTATGTCTTTGGAAGGTCTTAATGTTGATGTTTGTTGTCTATCCGAGACCCGTATTCAAGACTCTAGTGAAGTACTACAAATCCGCTCTCCATCTGTCGCCTCGAAAAGCTTGTTCCACGTGCGCTTATCCGGGGACCCTGTGGCATCTTCGTCTGGTCTTGCTGGCGTTGGTGTCGCACTAAGCGCTAGGGCTGAGGCAGCACTAATCGATTGGATCCCCATTAACAGTCGGTTATGTGCTGTTAGATTAGAAAGTTCCATCAAAGTGAGAAGAAATCGGCGTGAGAAACGGTGTCTTTTCGTCATCTCCGCCTATGCCCCGACAGATTGCAGCCCGGATACAATCAAGGATGAGTTTTACCATCAGTTAACAGTTCTTCTCCAGAAAGCGCGTTCGACAGATATTGTAGTATTAGCCGGAGACTTGAATGCTCAGGTCGGGCGTCTAGGCACAGAAGAGAGTCGTTTAGGTGGCCGATGGGGACTTGTTGGTCGCAGGACAGATAACGGGGACCGTTTGCTGCAACTGTGCACAGACCACAACCTGTTTCTGGCTAGCACTAACTTCCGGCACAGTCATCGCCGGTGTGCCACCTGGCGTCCTCCCTCTGCATCTCAAGCCTGGACTCAGATTGATCACATCGCGATCAGCTACCGCTGGCGTGGTTGTGTACAAGACTGCCGCTCCTTTTGGAGTACCTATCTGGAGTCTGATCATGCCCTGGTCTGCGCCAATCTCGCCTTACTTTTCAGTGGCCGAAGGATTGACCACCACCAACGGATTGATATTAGTAAACTGGCTGCAACATCTGTTGCAAGTAAGTATCGAGCGGAGCTAGCCTCTAGGCTAGCTACCACCCCACCGAAAAGTATAGATGAGCATTGGTTGCATCTTCACGACGCCATGAAAATGGCGAGTAAAGCCGCTTGCGGCTTCTCGAAACGTCCCGCTTACAAGCACTGGGTTTCTTCTGGCTCCTTATAACTGATGGAAGCCCGTCGGTCTACTCCGGGTGACCGTGAGTTTGACCACAAACGAAGGCTGTTACGTAATGAAATCGGGCAAAGCTTGCGTAAGGACCGGGAAGCCTGGTAGTCGGAGCGTGCTAATGAGATGTAAGCAGCAGCTGCATCTGGTAACTGCCGGAAGCTCTTCCAACTCATCCGAGCCACTGGCAGCAAGAAGTCTGGTGTGAGTGAAACAATCTACGAGGATGACGGGATGCCAATCACTAACATCTCTCGACGTCTTGGACGATGGGCGGAATTTTTCGAAGGGCAGTTCAACTGGCCTGCTGCTCCGGCAACATCAACCAGCTTGTCCTGCCCCCCATGGCCGGTGACGACTGATCCACCAAATGAGGCGGAAGTCCGCAAGGAACTCCAACTCTTGAAACGTTACAAATCACCGGGCCCAGATGACTTACCTCCGGCTCTTTTTAAAGATGGTGGTGACCTTCTGACTAAGGAATTGACTGTGTTGTTTGGAAAGGTTTGGGAGGAAGAAAGTGTTCCAACATCTTGGAATGAGTCAATAGTCGTCCCTATCTTTAAAAAGGGTTCACGTTGTTCCTGCAATAACTATCGGGGGATAAGTCTACTTTCGGTTGCGTCCAAACTATTGGCTTCTGTCATTCTTCGTAGGTTGTTTAAAACCCGAGAACGATTGACTCGCGAGGAGCAGGCTGGTTTTCGTTCTGGTCGAGGATGCATTGATCACATCTTCACCCTCCGTTAAATGTTAGAACACCTTCATACTTATCGCAGGCCAACAATCGTAGTGTTTCTTGATATCAGGGCTGCCTTCGATTCGTTGGACAGGACTGTTCTCTGGGATTGTCTATTGAAGAAGGGTGTGCCTGAGAAGTTCATTAACATCTTAAAGGCCCTGTATACGAACACCTCAGGCAGAGTGAGGGCATACAACCACCTTTCTCCCTTGTTTCATTCGAGCAGCGGGGTTAGGCAGGGTTGCCCGATCTCACCATTCCTCTTCAACTTTGCCATCGACGACATCCTGGAAACAGCTCTGGTGGATGTAAGTAATGGCGGTGTGGATATGTTACCTGGAGAACGACTTCTCGACCTTGAGTATGCGGATGATATTGTCTTACTGTGCGATAATGCCCAAGGCATGCAATCAGCACTTAATCAGTTGGCAATCAGTGTCCGCAGGTACAGCATGTGCTTTGCACCCTCCAAGTGCAAAGTACTCCTACAAGACTGGCAGGATTCTCATCCCGTACTCACCCTGGATGATGAGGAGATCGAAGTAGTTGAGAAGTTCGTGTATCTAGGTAGCTATATAAGTGCTGGCGGTGGCGTGAGTGATGAGATTGATGCACGTATAATGAAAGCCAGAGCGGCTTATGCCAATCTGGGCCATCTTTGGCGCCTTCGTGATGTTAGTCTGGCTGTAAAAGGTCGGATTTACAACGCGTCGGTGAGAGCAGTTTTACTCTATGCTTGTGAAACCTGGCCTCTCCGAGTTGAGGATGTTAGACGTCTCTCTGTGTTCGATCATCGTTGTCTCCGAAGGATTGCTGACATGCAGTGGCAACACCATGTTAGTAATGCAGAGGTTCGGCATCGTGTGTTCGGGCGCAGAGACGATAATTCAATTGGTGTCACCATCTTGAAACACCGACTTCGGTGGCTTGGACATGTTTTACGAATGTCGTCCCAGAGACTTCCACGTCGTGCATTATTTGCCGACCCTGGGACTGGTTGGAAAAAGCGGAGAGGAGGTCAGTGTATGACATGGTGTCGTGGTATGAAAGAGAGCTGCAAAGGGCTAGCTTCTGTTGGTCCTTCACGACTCCCTGGTTGGGGTCCGAGAGATGGTGCAACACAGTGGCTAGAGACGTTATCAGATATGGCTCAGAATAGAAGCCAGTGGCGATCCTGCTGCAACCTTCTTTTACTTTCTACATAAAGAATGGTTCTAACTTTCCTAACTGAAAGAGTCTTCTGGTTGTACATTTCAGTCCGCCTTATCTTTTCATCCCTTCTCTTCCTACTTTCATTATTTTGTGTGGCGCATATGTACCTGGTGCCCTTTTGTACCAATATATATGTGTTTAAATAAATAAATAAAATAAACGCCCACCAATGAGACACTTTATTATGGACCGCCTGATATCTAGAGGTAACAAGAATATAACGAATGAATATAACCAAACTGAAGAACACATGCTTTATCCTCCCTTACTATTTATTGATTATTACTCATGGCCTTCTGCTCCCGACCCTCACATTCAGATTCCGAATCTCTCTAATCGTTAAAACCACATTACTATTACTAAGTGTCATGTCCTTTTATTTTTCTTATTACAAGTAGACAGATAACTCACTAATCTTATGGATGCTGACCAACTAAGGCCGATCAAAAGATGCTCAAATGTCCCAAATTCTTGTGAGTTGAGCAGTGTTTTATTTTTTCTTACCCTGAAAATTTTACAATCTACTCTTTCATATCCTCTGGTTTACTATTAGTCCTTACCATCTCTAAACCCCATATAATCTGACATGTCTCATAACTTTTACCATTAGTTATCTTCATAGCAGTACGATATATTAAATATATATCTAACCCTTAATACAAATGCTTTTACCGTGGAACTTGTAGAGACAGTGTATTCCACTTATGGTCCTTGATTAAAGAAATATTCATACTGACCACAAACGTAAGAGAGCCTAACATCATAAAAGGAGGGAGGCTGGCGTCACTGACCAGCAAACATGATGGTGGGGAGATAACTTAAATCCACCCGTGTCTGTAGGGCAGAACATGTTAAATTACGGCTCCTTATGTGTAGTGGGATGTCACGAACCAACGGTATTGATGCGAACTTATTCATGCAAAATACCTCTTTAAATTATGTTAAAAGAAGCTGAATTGGTTCCACTCCCTACCGAGTAATCCTATTACAAGCAAACTAGACAATTGGCTAAAAACGAAACCCACTCCATACCCTATAAAATCTAAAAACAGAAAGAGAGTTCAAACAGCTTCGAAAAAAAGGGAGACAGCCATTTGTATCGGAATACTGTTTTCTGCACTTTATTTTATAATTACACAATTGCATACTTCTTTCTGAACTACCTTCATTTATGCAGTTCCTTATCCACTCATACCTTGTTCACATTTATTTTTCTTTAACACATTAGTATACTCTTGTTTAATAAGTACTTCAGTAACAGACAAATAGACTAAATGTTTATACCTTAACTATTCCTCCATGAATATTGTGTGCTCTGCTTTTCGTCCTTCCTTTTTCTTACACCTTTTTCAGCCTCCTTGGACATACCCCACCGAAAACAGATATGGCACGGGTGACTTCGTCCTACACCGTTATTAAAGCCTCAGATATTCCGGAGGGATATAAGGTTGAAGCTTCCAAAAACCCCCTACTTCACATGTAAATATTCTCGACCATCAGCTGTATGTTGCAACGCTACCTTCATAAAGTGCGCCAAGTGTGATATTCACATGTTTCTTACGAAATTCATTTACATTCATATCCTATAAAATGTCATCCAAGCTGAGTAATTTTCTACAGTGAAAATTGTAACTTCTGTAACAATTTGATCTTGCCTGTAAACCGGCATGTCTCATGTAACAAACTGTTATTTGAGAACATATTATTATTATTGTTATACTTTCTTGTATAACCCCTCAGGTTACATTCATAGGCTAAGAGTAGCAAGATCCAAAGCGATCGATTTTGTTACATTCTGCCAAAAAAGATTTGAGCGAAGATAAGAGGAGATTCTGTATGCTAAGTGGAGAAGGTTTAAGAAGAACTTTGTGTGAGACATTGTAGGAGGCTTTACTAAAATTGAAGTGCAGAATTATCAAGGACTGACCAAAATTTGTTCCCTGGATAATTTGATCAGAAAATTACAGGTGCGATGTGGAGCATGAACGTCACTCATATAGCCGTGTTGAGATGGGCTAGTCCGCTGATCACGAAGTTGGGCGCCTACTGAGTCAGCCGTCCGGTTCAGCAACACTCAGTTGAAACATTTATCTGGTACTGATAGCAGTGTGATGCCGCCGGTGTTTTCACATTTGCTCAGGTCCCCTTTCTTTGGTATTTTGATGAAGTGTCCTTTTTTCTAGTCTGTCAGTTTTTGTTTCTACTCATTAATCTTCCTGAATAGAACGTAGAGCATGTTTGCAGTTTTTCCTATGCCTGATTCCACTGCTCCAGCTGGTATATTCTCAAGCTCCACTCTTGATTCGTCTGATGGCCATCCCCATTTCTTCGATCGTTAGTGGAATGACATCTAAAGGAGGTCTGCGTGTGCTGACTTGAAGTCCGATGGCTCCAGTGAAGCTGACATTGTATGAGTTAAGATATGTGTTCAAAAATTAAGCCTAAATGAGCCTAACATCAGAAAAGAAGGGAGGGTGGAGTTACTGACCAGCAAGTATTGATGGTGAGGGCGATGACTTCAATCCACCCATGTTTGTGGGGCAGAACATTTTGTTTGTATCAGGCTCTTTATGGTTGAGAACAAGTCAACCAATCTGTGATACTGAGACTGTTCTACACTCACCATTCAGACTCATGTTTCTAATTTTATGCTGGATCAGCTATTCTATTAAGTCAACCTATAACATGCTAACTAGGACTTATATATTAAAACTGTATGGCAGGCACTGGGTGAAGAAAAAACAGACAATAAAGGATAAAGTTGTTAGTATTCTTAACAATTTACTCTCTATATGCACTCTGTGTTCTAATAAACAGCCTTTCTTATCCCAAACTTGACTTCCCTTCCTTCATTTGGACTTACTCAATCTTGATGAATATCACATCTCATTCGACTTTACTACTGCATTCTCCCATCTGGAGCTCCTGATCACATTTCAATCTAGCAACAAGAGCTAGTATGAATTTAATCTAATGATTCATCATACCACTGTCTGTTTCACTACTGAATGTTAAGCATTGTTTATCGTTCATATCCAAATGCCTTGCTGCTCCTCAGTTTCTCTTTTTTCCTTCAGAATCTTGACGTGAGGGCAAAGCTATGGAACTTCTGACATCTGGATAGAACTCGACGTACGCGCTCTCCCATGGTCATTGTTCGCACCATGCCCTCTACCAGTCTACTTTATAAAAAACTATAAACTTAAAAAGTTGCATTGCATAAATACTTAGCTCCACGAAAATCCTAACACATTTTTGTCGAGATTGGATCTGGTGTGTAGCGTGGATGCAATGCTACTTTGGAAAATATTTCGAAGACTACACAGTATATCTGAACGAATGAACTGACATCCACCTATGTAGATTATATTTACTTACCAAACCTGTGTAAGATCCATTTTCAGGGTTTTGTGGGTGAAAATTCCTCCATGTATACATTTGCATCTTGTTTTCATTGATTTCTTTAGTTGTACATTTTATTAGCCTTTTTGATGCCATTTGAGATGGTAATATCTTATTTTATTATAGCTTTCTCATTTTTCTTTTGCCTTCGCTAAGTTTCTATGTTTCTTCCTGAGCTGTATTCATGTTGTTTTAGTTGATACCTAATCTTGACGGAAGCCATATTGATTTTTCCCTCTTTGATTGTGTTTATTGAGTTGACTGGGATCATGCATTTTGATTGTGAATTGAAGCACTTTTCCAAATTGGAAACACTCTGTGTTATAAAGCAACAAACTATTATATTTTGAACGGATTTTTACTTGGTCTATCCAGAAAGGATAGAATAACACTTATCTTTTGGCGCGTTCGGTAATTTTCTTATATTTCTTATCAATTTGTCTATTTATTGCGATTTAGATTGATTATTGAAGGAACAATAATTGGTTGAATAACTGAGCGGCAATATTTGTTAAGGTAATAATGTACCTTTATATTTATGATGAAATTTAGGACCATTATTTTCACAATCCCCTTGTTCTGATTTCAAAGGGGTAATAGTGAGTGTCTAAACTACCGAGACAGCTATTCTTTAGCCAAACCTTAGTTTGGATTTTACACCCTGCTTCAGATGCATACTATGAACCAGTAACTGTTTTAACTTGTAGATCAAACCTTTAAAAATGGCGTGTACCTGCCCTTGCAGAAATACTACATTATTGTTATTATTATTTAAGAGTTCCTCAAAATGTTCTACCTATCTGTTACTCTGTTCTTAAACTTCAGTGATTCTCCTGCCTCCTTTGTCCTTGGCTGATCTCTCTGGTTTACCATATCTCCCTGCTAGTTTGCTCGTCGTGTCATATAGTAGTTTCAGTTTTTCTTCTCTTACAGCCTTTCCCCTGTCATTGCCAGCTCTTTCACGTATTTCTGCTTGTCGGTTCTAATGCCCTTTTCACTTACTTGTTCACCTCTGTGTATTCAGCTTGTGCATTGACTTTCTGTGTTCTTGTTTGTCTGTGACTAATCTCTGTTCTTCCTTTCTTGAATCTTGTATAGGGTTTCGATTGAGAACCATTCCTCGTGATGTTGCTACCGGAGGCTTAGAACTTCCGGATACGCTAAAGTAAGAGCTGCCTTGATCCTTTTCCAATCGTCCTCCATGGTATTTTCTTCTTTCAGTAGACCTTGATGGACATAAACCTGTTATTGAGAGCTATTTTGAATCCTTTGAGTCTGTAAGTATCTCGTAAGAAGGCTGTATTAAAATTTCTAATGGCGTATCTTTAGTTGTCAGTTTCATATTGGCAATCACCAGGTGGTGATCTGAATTTATGTCAGCTCTTCTCATTCTCAAGTCTTACATTGACCTGAAAATTTTAGTGATGTAAGTACAATCGGTTGGATTCTCTGTAGTGTGATTCGGTGAGGCCCATGTACGTTTTTGTATGTGTTTGTGGGGGAGGGTTGTATCACCCACATAGTTATGATAATTTTCGTCTTCTTACTACACCATCGAAATATAACCACTTTATTGAATACTCATAAATCCGCAAATCTGTCACCATTTTCGTTCATTTCTCCCAGTCCATGTCGTCTCTTGATATCTTCATAACCGCTATTGTGAACTCCGATTTTGACGTTGGGGTCTTCGATCAGGGTTGTCAGGTTATTTTCTGATAACTTCACTATGATTGATTGCAGCCCCTCATGAAACTGACCTTTATCGTCGTCGTTGCTATCATTTTTGGGTTCATAACATTGGATAAAATTTATTGTGATTCCTTCCTTCTTTGTTTTTTAAAGATGCTATGATGATCCTGAATCTGTGAGATTCCCATCTAATAAGTGCATTATGTGCTTCTTTAAACAACGTCATCGCAACTCCCTGAGTGTGAGTAGCATTTGCGTCTTCGTTACCGTAGTAAAGCAGCATCTCTTCCGTATCTGGCCCTTGCCGTCTAGCTTGGGTCCATTGAGCTTCGCCGATTCCGAGCACTGCCAAGTTGTATCTCCGTATTTTCGCTGCTGTTTGACTAGTCCTTCCAGTCTCCCACAATGTCCGTGCATTCCATGTACCTTTAATAATTGTTGTGAGAAGAAGCACTGACCTTGTGACTACCGGAGAATATCGACTTTCACCATGAGGCTCCATTATTCTTCCTTCAAATTGGAAGGCAGAATTCGAAAGGTTTATTTTGTTTATTTTGGTTAGCGTTTTTTTCAGCAGGGTGTTTTTCTACAGGATCAGGTTGCTGGCCCCTCTCTCAACTTTCCTCCTTCACCCGTGCTTGGAACCGGCAGTATTTCCGGGAGAGCTATTGTCAGAGTTGCTTATGTATTAAAGCCTTATGTCTCTGCAGACTGATGCTTTCTTTCCTCAAATTATTTAAACACGTCGGTCTGAGTTTAGCTTATTCAAAATTATTCTGTAACCTTGTCTTGCTACACTTTCTGGTCAAGCCATCTTGGAATTGGCCGTCCATCAAACTAAAGGAACAAGTGACTGTTTCCGAAGCCCTCTTGTTTTCGTCAGGATGTTCCTTATCAAGCATGTTTGTATCTTCAGAATCATGATCATAAAACCTTTCTAGGTCCCGTAAGATATCGTGAGTAAGAAATCAGTGGCACCACTGAACTTGATGTACGGATCCAAATGCTCCCTTAGGACCAGTAATCATCTAATCGCAATGCGTGAACATACTAAACGAATACTTTCTATCTCCCAGACGTTGATCTGAAATCCGATGTGCGTCTGGAGCATCGCATCCACTTAATATGTCTACTAGATCACTTCGCAACCTCGAGAAGATTATATCCTTCAAACGCTCCCATCGTCCAAGCTGTTGTTTGGTTAAAGGTTCTTCATAATCAACCGGTAATCTCTTAGTCTTATAAGCCTTACGGATTCCTACAAATCCTCTTTAATCCAAGGAAAATACCTCCGAATTTACTTACAGACATTTGTAGGCAGTAGTGCTATTCACAGTCGTTATGTTTAATGGAGCTTCTTTACCCATGAGGCCCAACTGATCAATTATTTCTTTGCATACAAGAGAAGTATCAGAACTACTATCTAGAAATGCTTAGGTTTTCAGACTACCTTTGAGACCACACAGTCTGACCAGAATGATGCCCAAACAAACCTTCGTTCAGTTCCGATCCCTAGCTAAATTTATTATATGGTCATTTGTGCGATCAATATGTAACATTGAACTATGTCAACTACTGCAATCCTCAACGTCAAACGTGAGGCTTGAGTCACAAGATTTAGCAACTTACAGCCCTGGCTAAGTTGTTTGAGTCATGCTATTGCTCGCTACATTTAAGAGCGTCCTCCTATTAAATTGGCCGTTATAACTCTCCTTGTCAAAATTCGAATTGCACTCTGCCAGTATTCCATAATGGGTCTGAGCAATCCCGGCACCTTCTTCTAAGAAAGCCACGAATTCTTTAAAATTCGGCTCCATGCTGGCCATCATAATCTTATCAGCAACTTTCACACATTTATTCTGTAGATAAATGGTAGACATGACAATATCATATTCAAAATAGCTGTAAAATTCACATGAAACATATGTCACATTTGTTTCCAATTTAGGCATACATTGCGTAAAGCAATTGCAATATCAGTCAAGATGTTGGCTTCATGTCAACAGATTGATAGCTGAGTAACCGCGTAAGTGGTCCCCGAGCAACACGAGGTTCCTTTACAAATAAATCATATAAAACTTGTTTGGATTTCTAATTGCTGATTTCACGAAATTCACATCTGTATTCGTTGTGTGTGTTAGTCGTTCCATGTATACACACACTTTCGCACTCCAGTTACCGTAGTTACCTTAAACATGTGGAAACGTACCTCGTGCTACGCATTCTCCACTGTAATACACATCCAATAATCATTAGAAACGATTATGATTAGTAAGCACGTCAATGCCTTCTGTCACTGAGTTGGAAAAGCGCAAATCGGTGAATGTAAAACAAATACAGAACACGGGAATTTATGGAACAATGAAAGTGTATTCAATCTAGACAAACAAAACTACAAGTTGATAACACTCATATCTTGACCTTGCCACCCATTATATCCTCCAAGTTCGTGTTGATAGTGCGACGCCTACTGCAACATCCACCACAACAGTCTCCACCTCGACATCCACGACATCCACAACACCGAGGACATTGAGGGCATGCACCGGAACAGCAAGGACACCTTCCACCTGGTGCTGGTGCTGGTGCTGGTTCTGGAGCCGGTGCTGCAATAGCTGAAAGTCAGGTACAAAAACATCAAAATGTTATTCATCCAGTCAAGTGTGACAGAGAAAAACAATGACACGTCAACTATCCATGTTACACAACCACAACACATCACATCACAAACCAGTTCATTTCAGTGAATTACCGCAACTCGGTAATCCTCACATCAGCGAATAGAAGATGCTTCTCCAAGTACTTGTCAACACATGTCAGCTTCATGTCATGTGATCAAGTGCAATCGATCAACATCGAGTGAGACGAAACTAACCTGGATTCAGACATCCGAATGACACGACCAGTACAACCATGATGAGCTGAAATGAGAAGGCCAATCAGGCGAACAATATCACACAACGGAATTGTAACATACAGTGAGGAATTGCATAGTGTTGATTTGCTGAAGAAGTGAGTGTTAGATTCTCGCTTGTGTGATGTGTGGCTGGCTCGATTGTTGACTGCACACACTACACCATTGTATTTATAGTGGACTTTAGCCATTGCATGTCCACACACGTGGTCACACTCAAAGTCTAGTAGTTCAATAGAATCAGTCGTCGAACACGTGTTTTACATTAGAGCTCAGTGATTTCCCACCCTTGTTCACACACACATATATCATGTATTCGTAAGTATCGTGATTAGGTTTACTTTTGATCGGAATAACGGAAATCTGTTGAAAATGACAGACTTGGAATAATAATTTGTATGCTTCATACAGTCGACCATTTGTTGGTTAACTGCTTGACAATTCCGGAAGCGAAAATTCCGGTGTACGTGTAGTCTTGTGTCCATCGTTCCAGTGTATGACATGTCGAAAGACAGAATAACCGTAACAGAAGCAATCAATTGGAAAGGCGATTCGTCACTGGTTGTTAATAAAGTTCAACCAAGCACACTTGACCAGGTGTGAATATTATGAAGGCGTTATCTTACTTTGTGGTTTAGCAGTACCAGGCTTTCGAGTTGCCTGCTTCATGAGGTCGACTGTTTTTGTCTATGTTTATACAAATCAGTAACAGATTAGTACGAATGATGTGCAGTTATTCAGGTGCAATATCTTAACGTTTGTTGTTGAAACGGACGTTTTCGTTCGTTAACCATATATGATAAAACGCATAAATTAGGTCAGTTGTTCTTCGTTTGAGCCGACAAAGCCTCGACATCAAACGAAAATTCATGTAGCTCTCCTATTCCCCATACTACGACTAAAGCCTCCTATTGAGTTCGCGAATACATCTTTTCACTTCATGCTAATAATGTAGCAGCATGAACCACGATACCGTCTTGATGCGATTCAACAACATGTGCGCTGATATTAATCTGACTGATTACTTGCTGAAATATTACAGGGAAACCGCTTGATTTCTTTCTGAACAACGCGAATGGCAAAGTAATAGCAGCTGATTCACTCATATGTTCATTCAGTGGAATTCATAGATATGCACGTCTTTGGTCTGTTCTAGAAAAATACTTTGACTGTCATAGTTTTTCTGGAAAAGTTACAGTTTTTTCTGTGGTACGACTGTTGCGATAGCTGAGCATTCAGCATCGTCACCACATGTTCAGGTGTTTTTCCATCCACCTTCAATGGGGTTAAAATAGGAGTAACCTAACTAGATGACTCAACTGGAATCGTTATCATTTTTCAACCAGCCTATCTGAATCATTCATCACAGCCTCTCGCGAACCATGTGGAATCACTCAGAGCTTCAGAAAGACGGTCTCTCCAAAACACATATCTGTTGTGTCTACTAACATCAAAAAGGACACTGGCAAACCAACCTATTCTCTCCTCAGTAGAATGAAACCAGTTATTGCCTCTCGCGAGTGATAAGGAAATCGGTGAAGTTTTCTAGTTGTTGCACTACATCATGATTTCAAGAGGATACCATTGTAAAGAAACGATACATTCGCCCTTAAAATAACTGATTCCGAGTCACCACCGTTGACAATAAATAAGTAGAACATGTCTGTCGAATTTATCAACTTCTATATAAAGTGTAAGATGATGCTGCAGGCGTTAGTAATTTAGAGCTAACCATTTGTTACTTAAAATCAGTTGTAAATTATGAGTTGTGATAAAACAAGTTCATTCGAAACTGGAAAAATGTGGTAATCGGTAAAGCTTTCCAGTACATAGACTGGTAAATCAAAATCCATCTAAGGTATTTCTGGGATGAAGTGAGGTGAGTCAGTGGCATTTGTACTGGAATTTAGTTGACCGCCAACCAGTTTCATCCTATCCTCAAAACACATCAGACAAGGATCAGTTCCTTCGTCTTTCAGAATACATGGTGGTACGTGGTAATTTCATGTACCTGCTCATCACACGTGTCCACAAACATACTGGAAACAAGACCACAAAGTAATACATGCACACAATCATTTAAACGAAATGTCACAACTCCGGTATCATGTGACTGGTCGTCCAATAAAGTTAAACGTTGGGCCGAATATAATGGTTGTAGTCGATTGACAAGTAAGATGTCAGTTTCCAACTTACCACATACAACACAACAGCACAAATCGACACTATTGAACAACCGGTTTCCGGGTGTGACCACATGTTCATATGTAGAATGACCGACGTCCACTATAAATATAACAGTGCAATGTATGCGGCCAACTGACGAACAAGTCATCGAGAGAGAAACATTCACTTCAACAGCAAACCACTACAATGCAATTCCTAACTGTATGTTACAATTCCGTTGTGTGATATTGTTCGCCTGATCGATCTTCTCATTTCAGCTCATCATGGTTGTACTTGTCGTATCGTTCGAATGTCAGAATCCAGGTGAGTCTAGCATTACTCGATGTTGATCGATTACACTTGACCACGTGATGTGTTGCTAACCCATATTATCATTGCCGCTATCACTACTGATATTCGTGATTTTGTGATGCTGTCTTATTTCGTTTTCAGTTGTCGCGGGTCCGGGTATGGAAATCGCCAATAACGTATTCTCCTGGATTGGCAATATTGTTAAGAAGTTCACGAACAAACCTGGACTTATAAAGGGTTCTAAGCAGAAGGGACGAGTGTCCATCGAAGAGAAGTAACAGGCATCTGACATCAACTTGTGCTACACTAACAACATCACTCAACGCGCAACGCAAACCTCAAAACTGATCACAATTATTCGCCACAACGTATGAGCTTCAACAGTTCATAATGCTCTGAAATCAACAAAATATCGTCATTTCAGTATTTAGCTGGGAAATATCGGCACCACAAAGCAAACCATAACAATTTTCACGTGCACAAAAACGGCATAATTTGCCGTCTTATTGTGCCCAAAGAGATGTGGTTTCGGTTCTTTATAATCTCCACAGTAAAATTGAATATTAGTACCTTCCAACACGTTTGTCTAAAATATAAAATGTAGGTTGAGTACGGCTCCAATGAAAAAGGTTATATATATTGACGATATGAGAATATCCAAATTTGTGGTGCCAGTAGGCAACGCAGTTCAGAATGTTAATGGAGAATATGTATAGCCGAACTGAAAATACGAATAAACATTGGTACCAAAATTGGAATTTGGTTCTATTGTTATTTGGCGTCCTAAGCTACGAGTGAATCAGTTGGTGAGGCTTCAATAACGAATAGTAGCAAAACTCGGACGTCACTTAAGGTCTAATACTATAAATGTTATAAGTATATGTAAATATTTTGGAATGCCACACGATAAACACGCGCTTCAACATACGCGTAGAAATTGCTGCGAACAAAAATAATTAAGTGAATATTATTAGGTAGTATAAACCAAAGCACAAAAGATTAGGAGAGAAGAGAATAAGGACAAAAGAATAAAAAGACAAAACATTGATTGAAACGCATCGTAGGAATACATCACATTCCTAAAATTCATATTGTCTTCAAACCACGGTACAATATCAACCACCTGCATTTGATGACGCACCGATGACCATTGCACTTTCACTTGGTAAAGTTTACTTGAATCCTTCCATTGATGTTACGGACTGCATTTGATCTGTCTCTTATTGGCATACGTGCATCCAGCGAATTTCGTCACGGTATTGTCTCAATTCACGAGCATTCAAAGCAAAGGTGGATAGAGGCTGGCAGTGTGATCCACGACGCGCGTTTTGTTCTATTTGGGGCTCGTCATCTGTGTGTACCTGCAGTTCGTATTTGATGTTCAACCCGAGACTACAACGCAGTACTGTTCAGTGAAAATGACATGATCAAGCTCTGTTAGCCAATGTTCACTGTGAGTAGATGGTTCCATAATGCTTGTTGATACACACTGTTTTGCAGCGATAATTCAGAGTCACAAAAATGTTTGCGAACGTGTATGCGAATTCGAGACACCCGTCTGATAAGCACACATATCGGTTGAGACTGATCAAATGTCGTTCCCACAAACTTTGATGAGCTGATGAAATACTCTGAATACTTTGTAGTAACCATTTCTTATCTAATGTCTTATAGCTATTTGACACTCAATCCCCTTAAAATTGTTCGCTCAAATCTTGATGAATTTTCGTATGGAATATACACGATGCAAACGTTGCAAAGTCTATTTGCGAACGATCTGATTCACTGAGGAGACAACGTCATGACGATTGAATCCCAATAGAATGAAACGTGAATTCAGGTTTCCACAAACCGATAACACAAAATAAACATATGGTTCAACAATGGACTTTCAATTTGGTGCCTACATGAACACCAGTACAACGGAGGAAACAAGCTGGTTTGAGAGTATTTCCTGATCGAGGCAGTTACTGTGAGACATGAAAAACCAGTTACATGAAATCACTGAGTCTGAATGGAGAGAAGAACCACAGAAGCTGTGAGACAGTGCAAGTGTATTTATCACAAATAATGGGAACTACAAATTGAGTGATGTTGTGAGTGTAGCACAAGTTGATGTCAGATGCCTGTTACTTCTCTTCGATGGACACTCGTCCCTTCTGCTTAGAACCCTTTATAAGTCCAGGTTTGTTCGTGAACTTCTTAACAATATTGCCAATCCAGGAGAATACGTTACTGGCGATTTCCATACCCGGACCCGCGACAACTGAAAACGAAATAAGACAGCATCACAAAATCACGAATATCAGTAGTGATAGCGGCAATGATAATATGGGTTAGCAACACATCACGTGGTCAAGTGTAATCGATCAACATCGAGTAATGCTAGACTCACCTGGATTCTGACATTCGAACGATACGACAAGTACAACCATGATGAGCTGAAATGAGAAGATCGATCAGGCGAACAATATCACACAACGGAATTGTAACATACAGTTAGGAATTGCATTGTAGTGGTTTGCTGTTGAAGTGAATGTTTCTCTCTCGATGACTTGTTCGTCAGTTGGCCGCATACATTGCACTGTTATATTTATAGTGGACGTCGGTCATTCTACATATGAACATGTGGTCACACCCGGAAACCGGTTGTTCAATAGTGTCGATTTGTGCTGTTGTGTTGTATGTGGTAAGTTGGAAACTGACATCTTACTTGTCAATCGACTACAACCATTATATTCGGCCCAACGTTTAACTTGATTGGACGACCAGTCACATGATACCGGAGTTGTGACATTTCGTTTAAATGATTGTGTGCATGTATTACTTTGTGGTCTTGTTTCCAGTATGTTTGTGGACACGTGTGATGAGCAGGTACATGAAATTACCACGTACCACCATGTATTCTGAAAGACGAAGGAACTGATCCTTGTCTGATGTGTTTTGAGGATAGGATGAAACTGGTTGGCGGTCAACTAAATTCCAGTACAAATGCCACTGACTCACCTCACTTCATCCCAGAAATACCTTAGATGGATTTTGATTTACCAGTCTATGTACTGGAAAGCTTTACCGATTACCATATTTTTCCAGTTTCGAATGATCTTGTCTACAATTATGTACCCTATTTCCTTTCCTAATACATACAAATCAGATACCCTTCGTTTTCACGTTCGATCTTTCACTGCACGCCGTAAAAACCTAGAACACTTATCAAAGGCGTTGTTTTCAGAACACATACTACATTTATTATGCATGGAGGGATTTTCACACACAAAACCGTGAAGTTGAATTATACATTGACATTCTTCACCACGATATTGTGTTAGGAGTTTGGTGATGAATTTTCCCTAATTTTACTGTGTTTTTGAAAGTAAATTGTATGATGCCAATCTCTAAGTTGCAAATAACGTTCGCCACCGAACTGTTCAGTTGAGAGTGACATGGAGTTGCAAACGCTTGATTGTACACAACCCCTATGTGTCAACTGTCATAATTTCTTCATGAAACCAGTCCTGTTTTCGGTCACGAACACGTTTGACACAACTTAACGACCTATTGCATTCATCATCCATCATTGTATAAACGTGCTACAAATTGCATAAGGGCACAGCCAGAAACAGCAAAAGCTGATGAAAGGATTGGAATGCATACATACATATAGGGAAGAATCAACGAATGATATTTAATTATTCAACATTTTGGCTAGAGTCTGTCATGTGCTCTGGTGCTCATAACTGTACAAAGGTTTTGCGAATTCTTACTATCCAAATGACAATGTCTGTTAAGTAAATTAATAAAAACGATTAACCGAAAGTAACCATAATCAAAATTAGATGTGGGATAGTTGTTCTCGTAGTAGTTCGATAGAATCAGTAGTCGAACACGTGTTTTACATTAGAGCTCAGTGATTTCCCACCTTTGTTCAAACACATACATGTAACATATATTCGGAAACGTCGTGAATACCTTTGCCTTTAATCGGAATGACGGAAATCCATTGAAAATGACAGATTTTGAATAATAATTTGAATGCTTGATTCGGTCGAACACTTGTTATTTAACTGCTTGACAATTCCGGAAGTGAAAATTTTGGTGTACGTGTAGTCTTGTGTATATCGTTCCGGTGTTTAGCATGTCGAAAGACAGAATAACCGTAACAGAAGCAATCAATTGGAAAGGCGATTTGTCACTAGTTATTAGTAAACTTGAATCGAACATACTTGATCAGGTATGAATATCATGAAAGCATTATCTTACTTTGTTGTCTTGAGGTAATAGACCTTCAAGGTACTATGCCATCAAAATAGAAACACGGACATAATGGAATACGACAATTCTATTGGTGCTTCCAATCATGTCAAAATCACTGATAATCACAGCTCGACGTTTCCAGTTTCTCGATCAAATATACTGATATATCCTCAGTCATACTATTATCGCAAATTTACATGGGCTGACTCATACGATCAAGCGAATGATGCATGCACCATTGCGAGCAGTCTAGATGTCTTATTATTGCGCCGGGTACATAGATTCTCTCCTGACCCAGCTCGTTTAGAACAGAGCATAAATATCAGCCTCCGTGATACTATCCATATATCGAAAACATACTGAGTTCATATTACAAACAAATCAGACCACATCACACCATAAAATGGGAAATAACATTTATACAGGATCAAGCTATGATTGTTGAAAACTTTCATTAATAAATTCGAGATTTCTAAAAAGTGGTTAATTGATTGATAATACTCAATATGACAAATAAGGACTTATGATCAAGGCAATAAGAATATACATATAATGCTGTGACTTAACAGTCACAGAATAAGAATACGCGTACAAAGTGATTCCATAAACAATTCTTAACGGATACAATTCACTTATTCTCATCCTTATATCACATATACTTTCATACTACGCTTAACTTCCGTGTCGTCTTCTTCGCTTCAAAATCAAAAATTCACCCATCTGTTCTTCATCTCACTCGGAATGTTTTTCTATTTTCTTTTATCATGCATATCAGAAACTAGCACCTATCCTCATTGCTCGAACAACATCACTTAATTACAGTGCTTTAAGTATAAACATGTCATAAACTCGCTTCAATACACTTTATTATTCAGGGTAAAAGTCCTGTCGAAGTGCATATACAAATTCAAAGTTGACTCTCACTTATATGCATCTGCATTATACTTGCACTGGGACATAAACATAACAATATGCCACACTTTCAATATGCTTTAATTAGGCCACATAGCAAGTCATATTTTTCAAGAAAACATGTTGCATAGGCTCGACACTAACGGAGACGACGTTTCAAGAATAAACTCAAAAAGATCATCAAATGGAAATATTCTTACGCTCGCGTGTAGAAATCACTATAAAATATCTTGAATAGTGGATGGTGTGTAAAATGAAAGCGATCACACTGAAGGTCAACTAACACTTGCCACATCGAAGTACGGATCTCAATAAATGTTAGCCCGTCAGTGTTTGTAAACAACACAGCAACATCCCACTCAACGTATGTCATGTAGTTCTGGCTTTGTGAAAACAGAAGAAGTGATAGAGACAACTACAGAAGAGATTCTCAGAACAACCGAGATCACGATGAAAAAGACTAGTGACGAATATCCGCGAGTGACAACATGCGACAAACAAACTTGAGATGGCATCAGTGTGAGTAATACTAGACAGGACAGTGAAATAATTGATTGACAAACATGATTGTGTGACATGTGAAGAATGTGTTGGTTCAAGCACTGATCAACTGGTTGAAAATAAGCGCTTTATCAAGGGTGATAAATGTACGTAAACAGTCCGTTTCAACGACCAAGGGTTAGATATTTGATCTGGATAACTGGACGTTACTCGTACAAATCTGTTGCTGATTCGCACAAATGTATGGGCAAAAGAGTTGATCGTATGAAACTTTCAAATTATTATTCAAAGTCTGTCATTCTCAACAAATTTCCGTCATTCCGATCAAAAGCAAACGTATTCACGACGTTTCCGAATATATGATACATGTATGTGTTTGAACAAAGGTGGGAAATCACTGAGCTCTAATGTAAAACACGTGTTCGACTACTGATTCTATCGAACTACCAGACTTCGAGTGTGACCACGTGTGTGGACATGCAATGGCTGAAGCCCACTATAAATACAATGGTGTAGTGTGTGCAGTCAAAAAGCGACTCAGTCACACGTCACACAATCGAGAATCCAACACTCAGTTCTTCAGCAAATCAACACTATGCAATTCCTCACTGTATGTTACAATTCTGTTGTGTGATATTATCTGTCTGATCGATCTTCTCATTTCAGCTCATCACGGTTGTACTGCTTGTGTTATTCGAATGTCAGAATCCAGGTGAGTCTCATCTTACTAATTGCTGATCAATTCGTATTGGACACATCACACAATGCTGACTCATATTAATTTCCACATGGTAACGTTTCATCTGTATGGATTTATAGATTGAGCATATTCAACAATATGATGTAGTGTTACTCTGTTTCATTCAATGTATTGTGTGTTGGCTAGTAGACTGTAGGCACAATGCTGTGTTTAGTCTGTCATGATTGTTATTCATATTATCGTGTTGTTGCTTTATTTCGTTTCCAGTTTGCGCAGAAGCAGGCAGCGATAAGGCCAGTCAGATATTCGACTGGATTGGCAAAACTATTAAAACGTTTTCAATGAAATCTGATGTTGGTGTAGGTGCTTCACAGGACAAACACCATTCTCACTGATAATATTTCACCAATAACCTAAATCGTCATTCTATATCCTCAGAACACCAGTCAATTTGTAATTCTTATTTATGATATTGAATATACTAGTATTGTTCCACGTCTACTCAGACTTTTGATATCTATGCAGATTCAATATATATATGTGTAAATTTCTGTGCGTAAAGCACATTTCCTAATTGAATGAAGTGTGTGATTTCCTTCGAGATTCCTCGAGTTCAACAGTGAGCCAGACTCAACAAAGAAAAATCAAACAATTCTGCAAAATATTGGTACGAGTAACGTCCAGTTTTCCAGATCAAATATCTAAACCTTTACTGTTTTCGTAGATTTATCACTCTTGATAAAGCGATTATTTTCAATCAGTTGATCAGTGTTTGAGCCAACACATTCTTCTGCTACTTGGCTCTATCATGTGTCTGTCCGCCTGCGTATTAGGTATAAACACTGTTATCTAAAATATTATCGAGACATAATGTTATCAACTTTACAACTGAAATAAAGGATTTGATGTCAGAGACGTCGACAAAATCGTGAAAAGCACCCTCGTAGAAATACAACCATTCTGGAATATGAAGTGAGGTAATGTAAGATGTACACAAGGATAGTACACGATTATTAAGATCACCCGAATCAATAGTATCAGAATTACAAAGTGTAGCATTGCTTGCTATGAAATTACGAGTGGTCCTACAAACCGATCAAATGTGTCTCACCTTACCACATTTAAAGCATTTAGCATGATAAATGACACATGATATATGTAGGTGAAACCTACCACAGGATAAACACTTACCATTTCGCAAATTCTTAATAGATTTTTATCCATGGTTTCACGAGAACGGCGATCATTGTTGATTAACCGTCTAACTGTATGACTTTAGTACGGATCGGATT
>NW_017386025.1:26142-35764 GCF_000237925.1 Schistosoma mansoni | reverse complement strand
CATAGTATGTACTTTAGGTTATCAAAGAAATAAGTCATACCATAGAAGACCGAGTATTTGTCATTCAATGGTGTACCAGAATTCACTGAAGAAATAACACAACCGTCATCCAAATTGTACAAATGTTTGTAAACAATTTTCTACGCAAAATGCTCGATGTCCACCGGTCTTATACCATCAGCAACAACATACTCTGGCAGGGAACAAACTAGCTTCCAGTTCTCTTCAGATCTCTTCAACATAATCCACAATCTCACTCTGCTAACATTTTATCTGCTCTCCAATAACGCTTCCAGTCAAAGAGGAAATTATGAAAAGACACTGGAAATGGACAGGATATATATACGGCAGCCGTAAAATTGCATCAAGAATGGAGCGCTCACTTGGAATCCTGGAAAGGCACGGAAAGATTGAGGACCAAACAACACATAGCTTTGAAAATTTGAAGTACACACGAAGGGATTGAATAGCATCTGGAAGTAACTGGAAAAGATAGACCAGGACACAGTTCCGTGGAGAATCCTGTTGGGTGGTCATTGCCTTCGTATGTGGTGTATCACCTTAAGTTAGTAAGTAAGTGGTATCGTAGAAGACGGAACATTGGTCATCGGACGTTGTACCAAATTTAACTGTGGCTATTGATTAACAACGCGGAGAGACCATAAGAGAAAACAGCAGGGTGACGTGTTCATGTGCTCATTTCTGCTCTTTTCACAACTCTTCAACATAATCCACAATCTCACTCTGCTAACCTTTTATCGGCTCTCCAATAACGCTAAAGAAACAAAGTAGTCGGTATTTTTGCTTGGAGTGAGTCACGATATGTCACAACTGTGTGATGTCCTTTAGATGAAAGGTTACGAACTTAAGACAGTCACCCGACGACTAATCACATCGAGTGGATAGTGACAATTTTTCATTGGCGAAATACTCAGTCAAACATCTACGAACCTGTGATTATAACAGTTATTGAATTTAGTATGCCAACTGGAAATACACGGAACTGTCCAATTCATTTCCCAGTAATCCTGAAACTACTTGTATTTTCTACTAAAGAAGAACTTTGTGAGCACAGTTGAAAGGATTTTACTTATAATTCGCATAAATTGCGGGACGGTGACATACGTTGAGGCGTCGCATTGTAGTGATGTTCTGTTGACGTGAATGTTTCTCTCTCGATGGCTTGTTCGTCAGTTGGCCGCATACGTTGCACTGTTGTATCTATAGTAGACGTCGATCGATTGTTCAGTCAATTAAACAGGAAAAGGATACATCAAAGGAATACCGAACAGTATTCGGAGAATAAGAATAATTAGTTAACAACACCATATCGTTCATAACAAACAAAAATTTATGATTGGTGTATAAACACGTAGTAGTCATGCAGGTTCGAGATGAGACATTGTGTTGGGAGCGTTTAACGCTGTCATTATTGTGTTGAATTATCGATCACACACTGCAACCAACCACTAAAACACACCAATTTCATCGTCCTGCGTCGTCGTCAAAAAGCAACTGGCTTCCTCAAGTGAGCACAAGTTTCGCGCAACCCGAATAATCTCCGTGGTTTTCGTCCTCAAATTCTGCGTTCAAGTACGTTCTTCGGAACCGATGTTTGCCTGTCTGACAATGGCTTGATGCCATGGACTACTACCTCTCCGACATTGCTGAAGAGATCAAAATCACCTGATTGTAGATATTTTCGTATATTTAACCACCTGTCTGCTGTTTGATAGGTCTGCAGATATTGTCGTGTCTATCCATTTCGAAAAACGTTAGATATCCTCGCATTCTTTCCGTCTTCTCTTGTATGATAAAGTATTGTCGGCAGAAACAACTCGGGCATACGTTTTGTGCGTCCCGAATGATTTCCATGTTTGTCGTCCCTAACTTCGCCGACAAACTGTGTGACAAAATAATTGTAGATATTGAACCAACCAGAAATCTAGGTTCTTGAAAATGCATACTATCTAATTTTGGAAATATTCTTCTTTCCAAATATAAACTTCATTTCACCGTGTAGAATATATTCACTTTTTCTGTGTACATACTCTTTATGAGGTGTGCGAAGAATGTGAGGGACCTGTGACAAAAAACCTCGTGCTACGCATTCTCCATTGCAATACACATCCAATAATCACTAGAAACGATTATGATTAGTAAGCACGTCAATGCCTTCTGTCACTGAGTTGGAAAAGCGCAAATCGGTGAATGTAAAACAAATACAGAACACGGGGATTTATGGAACAATGAAAGTGTATTCAATCTAGACAAACAAAACTACAAGTTGATAACACTCATATCTTGACCTTGCCACCCATTATATCCTCCAAGTTCGTGTTGATAGTGCGACGCCTACTGCAACATCCACCACAACAGTCTCCACCTCGACATCCACGACATCCACAACACCGAGGACATTGAGGGCATGCACCGGAACAGCAAGGACACCTTCCACCTGGTGCTGGTGCTGGTGCTGGTTCTGGAGCCGGTGCTGCAATAGCTGAAAGTCAGGTACAAAAACATCAAAATGTTATTCATCCAGTCAAGTGTGACAGAGAAAAACAATGACACGTCAACTATCCATGTTACACAACCACAACACATCACATCACAAACCAGTTCATTTCAGTGAATTACCGCAACTCGGTAATCCTCACATCAGCGAATAGAAGATGCTTCTCCAAGTACTTGTCAACACATGTCAGCTTCATGTCATGTGATCAAGTGCAATCGATCAACATCGAGTGAGACGAAACTAACCTGAATTCAGACATCCGAATGACACGACCAGTACAACCATGATGAGCTGAAATGAGAAGGCCAATCAGGCGAACAATATCACACAACGGAATTGTAACATACAGTGAGGAATTGCATAGTGTTGATTTGCTGAAGAAGTGAGTGTTAGATTCTCGCTTGTGTGATGTGTGGCTGGCTCGATTGTTGACTGCACACACTACACCATTGTATTTATAGTGGACTTTAGCCATTGCATGTCCACACACGTGGTCACACTCAAAGTCTAGTAGTTCAATAGAATCAGTCGTCGAACACGTGTTTTACATTAGAGCTCAGTGATTTCCCACCCTTGTTCACACACACATATATCATGTATTCGTAAGTATCGTGATTAGGTTTACTTTTGATCGGAATAACGGAAATCTGTTGAAAATGACAGACTTGGAATAATAATTTGTATGCTTCATACAGTCGACCATTTGTTGGTTAACTGCTTGACAATTCCGGAAGCGAAAATTCCGGTGTACGTGTAGTCTTGTGTCCATCGTTCCAGTGTATGACATGTCGAAAGACAGAATAACCGTAACAGAAGCAATCAATTGGAAAGGCGATTCGTCACTGGTTGTTAATAAAGTTCAACCAAGCACACTTGACCAGGTGTGAATATTATGAAGGCGTTATCTTACTTTGTGGTTTAGAAGTACCAGGCTTTCGAGTTGCCTGCTTCATGAGGTCGACTGTTTTTGTCTATGTTTATACAAATCAGTAACAGATTAGTACGAATGATGTGCAGTTATTCAGGTGCAATATCTTAACGTTTGTTGTTGAAACGGACGTTTTCGTTCGTTAACCATATATGATAAAACGCATAAATTAGGTCAGTTGTTCTTCGTTTGAGCCGACAAAGCCTCGACATCAAACGGAAATTCATGTAGCTCTCCTATTCCCCATACTACGACTAAAGCCTCCTATTGAGTTCGCGAATACATCTTTTCACTTCATGCTAATAATGTAGCAGCATGAACCACGATACCGTCTTGATGCGATTCAACAACATGTGCGCTGATATTAATCTGACTGATTACTTGCTGAAATATTACAGGGAAACCGCTTGATTTCTTTCTGAACAACGCGAATGGCAAAGTAATAGCAGCTGATTCACTCATATGTTCATTCAGTGGAATTCATAGATTTGCACGTCTTTGGTCTGTTCTAGAAAAATACTTTGACTGTCATAGTTTTTCTGGAAAAGTTACAGTTTTTTCTGTGGTACGACTGTTGCGATAGCTGAGCATTCAGCATCGTCACCACATGTTCAGGTGTTTTTCCATCCACCTTCAATGGGGTTAAAATAGGAGTAACCTAACTAGATGACTCAACTGGAATCGTTATCATTTTTCAACCAGCCTATCTGAATCATTCATCACAGCCTCTCGCGAACCATGTGGAATCACTCAGAGCTTCAGAAAGACGGTCTCTCCAAAACACATATCTGTTGTGTCTACTAACATCAAAAAGGACACTGGCAAACCAACCTATTCTCTCCTCAGTAGAATGAAACCAGTTATTGCCTCTCGCGAGTGATAAGGAAATCGGTGAAGTTTTCTAGTTGTTGCACTACATCATGATTTCAAGAGGATACCATTGTAAAGAAACGATACATTCGCCCTTAAAATAACTGATTCCGAGTCACCACCGTTGACAATAAATAAGTAGAACATGTCTGTCGAATTTATCAACTTCTATATAAAGTGTAAGATGATGCTGCAGGCGTTAGTAATTTAGAGCTAACCATTTATTACTTAAAATCAGTTGTAACTTATGAGTTGTGATAAAACAAGTTCATTCGAAACTGGAAAAATATGGTAATCGGTAAAGCTTTCCAGTACATAGACTGGTAAATCAAAATCCATCTAAGGTATTTCTGGGATGAAGTGAGGTGAGTCAGTGGCATTTGTACTGGAATTTAGTTGACCGCCAACCAGTTTCATCCTATCCTCAAAACACATCAGACAAGGATCAGTTCCTTCGTCTTTCAGAATACATGGTGGTACGTGGTAATTTCATGTACCTGCTCATCACACGTGTCCACAAACATACTGGAAACAAGACCACAAAGTAATACATGCACTCAATCTTTTATTCAATCCCTTCGTGCGTGCTTCAAATTTTCAAAGCTATGTGTTGTTTGGTCCTCAATCTTTCCGTGCCTTTCCAGGATTCCAAGTGAGCACTCCATTCTTGATGCAATTTTACGGCTGCCGTTTAAATATCCTGTCCATTTCCAGTGTCTTTTCATAATTTCCTCTTTGACTGGAAGCGTTATTGGAGAGCAGATAAAATGTTAGCAGAGTGAGATTGTGGATTATGTTGAAGAGATCTGAAGAGAACTGGAAGCTAGTTTGTTCCCTGCCAGAGTATGTTGTTGCTGATGGTATAAGACCGGTGGACATCGAGCATTTTGCGTAGAAAATTGTTTACAAACATTTGTACAATTTGGATGACGGTTGTATTATTTCTTCAGTGAATTCTGGTACACCATTGAATGACAAATACTCGGTCTTCTATGGTATGACTTATTTCTTTGATAACCTAAGTACATACTATGTTAACCCTCGTGGAAGGTCATCGACATTGAAGCATTTGTGTCCTCTAATTCGCCATGGAACTCAGCAATGTAAAATTAGGCAGGCAGTGGTCAAGAAAGTAAAATATTCTAGTAGATAGTTTCTGATAGTAGTTAGTTGATAGTGATTAAGCAGAAAGATGAATTTATAATCAACAGTTAATCCTGTGTTGGTTATACAAGTGGATAAGTTGCAAACAGATATGCGTTCGTGTTGACTTGAGGCTATACTTACGAGTGGTTGATATTTTAACAGACATATTACACAGGAGCATTTACATGCTGCTAATGCTTGTTAAAGAACCACGATAGTTGATTAGTTAGTTCTATCGATTGAACTAATTATTTCAGTTGAATTACTAATCAACATTGATATGAAGCAGCGAATGTTCACAGAAACTGATAAAGATAGACGAAGTTAAAAATGAAAAATAATAAGTATAGAATGCAATAAAAAAGATCATAATGATAGGTTGCGTTATTCGAAGTCTTGCTCACCAGTATAGACCATCAACGTTGATGTTCTACACCACAATCTCACTCTGCTGACCTTTTATCTACTCTCCAATTGTGGTGTGAGCTACTGATATCAACATAAGTAGTATATATGGTGAGTAAGGAATAGAATATCTGACAGCAGAAGATTGAGAAGATCAAGAAGAGAAGAACAGAAATAAAAAGCAATTTGTGTGAAAATCCAGGAACAACGAAGCCTGAGGCAATTGAAGAACATTTTGCAAATAGTGTATCATAGCATGGTTTTTGTATTTTACCAAGTAACGTTGTAATTTGTGCTAAATACGTAGTTGGTTGTCCTCACCTGTGTTCTCATTCACAACATTTGGTGTCGCTGCCTCCAAGGATGAAGATCCCATGGCCAAAGGAATTTGAGGACGGAGATGTGATGAGCTTCCTGAAGGAGTTCGAAGCTGTGGCGGAGCTGGTGGGAGTGAAGGAGCCGAAGGCGAAGACGGTGGTGCTGGGGACGCTGCTGAGAGGCAGAGCGAAAGCTGTATATGACAGCCTGGACGGTGCGGGCGGTAAGACGACATGGGAGGCAGTCACGGAGAGGCTGATCGTGGAGTTCGATAGCCCAGTGGAAAGAGAAGAAGCACTGCAGAAGTTCCGAGTGGCGAAGTTGCCGATCGACGGTGATCCGCTGGTGCTGGCCGTGGAGCTTACCAAGTTGCTGCGTCGCGCGCTGCCAAATCTGGATGAGGAGTCGGAGGCACAGTTGTTGGCGTCGCAGTTTATCGAGAGCGTGCCAGTTACCGTTTCCCGGCAGCTGAGACTGGTACACGCCGCGCAACCTAAGGATATCAGTGAGCTTGCAAAGGTGACGCGGCAGTTGATGACACGAACAGTAGCTCCGGTCGCGTGCGAAAGTCAGGAGATAAGCAGCATTGAGAAGAAGATTAAAGAACTGCAGCACGAGATTGCGGCATTACGAGTGATTCGTAAAAGGAATGATAAGTGTTTCGCATGTGGAGGGACAGGACACTGGAAGATAAACTGTCCAACACGACGAAAACGGAGATATTTTAGACGTTACGTGTTTCCTTCTTACTCTAGGGATCTGGGGGTTGTTGCATTAGTAGATAGAGGGGCAGTCTATGCAAGAGAGAACGTAAATGAACTAGATTTAGTGTGCCTAATCGATACAGGGGCAGCAGTTTCGTTAATAGGTAAAGAGCAATGTAAGAGATTCAAGCCGTGTAAAGTCGCAGTTCACACTATAGGAGGGCATATGTTAGAGGTATTAGGCGTGTCTAACAGTATCGTAAAAGTGGATGGTTCGGCGATAAGTTTCCCGTTCGTGGTAACCGCAAACCTGTCGAGACCAATATTAGGAGCAGATTTCCTAGGAGAAGTAAAAGCCATAGTTGACCTAAGAAGCGGTAAGGTGGTCACGAAGTACGGTTCATTCCCAATACATGAAAGTAGCGAGGTGGCTGAGGTTAGAGTGGCAACAGCCGTTCCGACGAAGAAACCAAACATCACCGAGTTGTGCAAAAATTATGCGAAGCTGTTCACTGGAGAAGGAGAACCGTACGGATTTTGCGACAAAGTAAAGCACGAAATCCCGATAAAGAACGATGGAGGAAGTATATTCACAACACGTCGTGTCCCAGTGCACTTAGAGGCTGAAGTAAATCGACAGGTCCAAGAGATGCTGAAAGAAGGAATAATTGAGGAGGCGGACAGCCCATATAGCTCACCGGTACTCTTGGTAAAGAAACCGAATGGGAAATATAGATTTTGTGATTTTAGAGAACTGAATAATATAACAGAACTAAAGCCGTGTGCAATGCCAACAGTAGTGGAAACATTAGATCGGCTGCAGAATGCCACAGTGTTTACAGTGTTGGATTTGCGGTCAGGTTATTGGCAGCTGCCTATAAAAGAGAGCGATCGAAGCAAAACGGCATTTACCATACGTGATAAACAATATCAATTTAGACGAATGCCGTTTGGATTGGCGGGTGCACCATTTACGTTCAGAAGATTAATGTCGCTACTGCTCAGGGATCTAGATAATGTCGAAGTGTATGGCGACGATGTAGTTGTATACAGCCAGACAGAAACAGATCATGTCAAGCATGTGGAAGCGGTCTTAAAGCGAATTGGAGAATTCGGACTTCGAATTAATAAGGACAAGTCACAGATGGCGAAAAGTAGCATCACGTTGTTGGGGCATAAAGTGGGAAATGGAGAAATAAAACCACTGCCGGAGAAAATTCTGACTATAAAGAACGTTGCAGTACCGAATTCGAAAAGGAAATTGAGACAGTTCCTGGGAAGGGCGGCGTTCTACAGTCGGTTCGTCAAGAATTTCAACGAAATAGCAGCACCCCTTTATAAGTTGTTGAGTAACACTAAATTTTCGTGGACTGAAACCGCCCAACAAACGTTTAATCAAATCAAAAACATGCTGGACGACCGCCAGATGACGCTAAGACTGCCCGAACTGGAGAAACCGTTTACAGTGACAACAGACGCAAGTGACCATGGTATAGGTGCCGTTTTAAGTCAGTCTAATAGAGTGGTGGAATACGCAAGTCGCGTTCTCACGCCTGCGGAACAGAAGTATTCAACGATCGAAAAGGAATGTTTAGCGATTGTGTGGGCAGTAGACAAGTGGAGACCATATCTGTTAGGTAGACGATTTCACATCGAGACTGACCATAAACCTCTGCAGTGGCTACAAACAGCACGAGACCCACGTGGGAAGTTGGCGCGATGGATGATACGTCTGCAGGAGTATGACTTCAGTATCGGGCATGTTCCAGGGAAGGAAAATGTAATGGCGGACTGCCTGTCAAGACCAGACATGGAAGCCGAGCTTCCATTGACAGCATACGCAGTGAACAGTATAGAGGGAGACCCACTAGAACTCGTCCGGCAACAGAAATCTGATCCTAAACTTCGAGAGGTAATCAGAGTGATAAGAGAGGGGGCAGATGTTGACAAACGAGCAATGGACAAGGAGGTAATAATGTTGCTTCGTCAAAAAGAAAGACTGAAAGTGAACACATATGGAGCTCTGGTCTGGCAGGATGATGACAAAAATTGGGTGGCTGTGATCCCGAAAGACTGGCGGCGTAAGATGATACACGAATGCCATCAGGTAGCGCACACAGGTATTGCAAGAACGACAGATTTACTACGGCAAAGTGCATACTGGCCAGGCATGAGAGACGATGTGGCCCAATATGTGTTGACGTGCCAGCAGTGCCAATTAATGAAAAGCGATAGATACATGCAACCGCCATTGCAGTCGGTCCCAGTAACCGCAGTCGGTGATCTATGGTCGGTAGATGTGATGGGACCATTTCCACAGACGGATAGCGGCAACCGATACTTACTAGTAATGACGGAACATGCTACACGATGGGTCGACGCTGTACCGACTGCCGACCAGCGGGCGAAAACAGTGACCGAAGTAAATATCCGGCACATTGTAGCGGGTCATGGAGTACCGAAGATGATACTAACCGACCAGGGTCCCTGTTTTGAAAGTGACGAGTTTAAGGCCCGTTTAAAGCAGTTCGGCATCAAGAGGATACGAACTACACCGTATCACCCTCAGACGAACGGGCTTACGGAAAGAAACAACCGGACATTAAAGGAATGGTTAGCATCTAAAGGAGGGAATTGGGAGAAAGAGTTACCACTAATTTTGCTGGCGCATCGTGCCTCCATCCAAGGAACAACCAAGAAATCACCTTTCCTACTTATGTATGGTAGACAGCC
>NW_017386025.1:0-25942 GCF_000237925.1 Schistosoma mansoni | reverse complement strand
AAGGTCCTGGCGTAAGATCCATTGTGAAGACTTCGTGTGTGAAATCCCTCCATGCATAATTTGCAACTTGTTCTTAATGGTTTCTTTAGTTGTACATTATTGTTAGTCATTTTGATGTCATTTGAGATGGTGTTGTTTCATTTCATGACAGTTTTAGCATTTTCGCTTTGACTGAGTTTCTATGTTTCTTTCTGAACTGTATCTATGTTGTTTCAGTTGACGGCAGCCATATTGATTGTTCCATCTTTGATCGTGTTACATGAATTGACTGGGATCGTGCGTTTCGGTTTTCAATTGAAGCACTCTCCCAGAATTGGAAACACTTTGTGTTATATAGCAACAAACTATTACATTTTGAACGGAATTTCACTTGATCTATCCAGTAAAGATAGAACAACACTTTTTTTGGAGTGTTCGATAATTTTCTAATATTTCTTATCAATTTGTCTATTAATTGTAATTTAGATTGATTATTGTGGGAAAAATTATTGGTTGAATAACTGAGTGGTACTATTTGTTTAAGTAAAACAGTACATTTTTATTTTTGATGTGTAAATTTATAAAGGGTCGGCAAATTTTCCAAATGTACAACATAGTTTCCATTGTTTTCGTTACTGTAAGCACCAGACACATTGATGTGTATCTGCCCTCAAGTGACGAAACCAATTTTCGTAATTCCTAGCTGCCTGCCGAAAAACCTAATTAATTGCAAATGTTCATGCATTTAATACTCAAGGTTAATTTGAAGTTTAATGTTCGACAATAAGGTGTATTCGTTGGTTGAATTTAGTGCCCATTTATCATTGTTTGGGAGAACACCATGTTTAAAAACAACTGACACTGTGTGAAAATTGATTAGCATGTTCTACGTAACCATGGAATATATTTCCGAATGTGACAATCAGTATTTCTCACGAACGGTAACCAGCTACACTTAAATATCATCTTCAAAAGCAAAGATTTTTGTCATCTGTAAATATTTCCGTTTCGTATCACATCCTGTTGTGATCAGCAAACGCAGATCATTGATTCCCGCAGTAAATAATTTTGAGTCCCTTACAAACATCATATCCAATGAAAAGATTATTATATGACATTTTGATATTTATAGTCGTTTACAAAGCATTCAGGCTAACTTCACTCATTGACACAACACAACAGACACAATTGCGTTCTTACAAGAACTTCAGTCACTTAACTAATATAGAGTGGGTTTATTCTATCATAAGACGTAAGCATCCAGCTTTCTATTTGATAATGCAGTGATTACGGTATGAACTGTGTGAAGCCAACTCACAAGTTACTTTGGACGACTGGTCAAATGATACAGGATTTGTGACATAAGGCAGACTGAAAAGTCATATATTTCAGAAGGACATGTTGTATAGGCTCGACACTAACGGAGACGACGTTTCAAGAATAAACTCAAAAAGATCATCAAATGGAAATATTCTTACGCTCGCGTGTAGAAATCACTATAAAATATCTTGAATAGTGGATGGTGTGTAAAATGAAAGCGATCACACTGAAGGTCAACTAACACTTGCCACATCGAAGTACGGATCTCAATAAATGTTAGCCCGTCAGTGTTTGTAAACAACACAGCAACATCCCACTCAACGTATGTCATGTAGTTCTGGCTTTGTGAAAACAGAAGAAGTGATAGAGACAACTACAGAAGAGATTCTCAGAACAACCGAGATCACGATGAAAAAGACTAGTGACGAATATCCGCGAGTGACAACATGCGACAAACAAACTTGAGATGGCATCAGTGTGAGTAATACTAGACAGGACAGTGAAATAATTGATTGACAAACATGATTGTGTGACATGTGAAGAATGTGTTGGTTCAAGCACTGATCAACTGATTGAAAATAAGCGCTTTATCAAGAGTGAAAAATGTACGTAAACAGTCCGTTTCAACGACAAAGGTTAAGATATTTGATCTGGATAACTGGACGTTACTCGTACAAATCTGTTGCTGATTCGCACAAATGTATGGGCAAAAGAGTTGATCGTATGAAACTTTCAAATTATTATTCAAAGTCTGTCATTCTCAACAAATTTCCGTCATTCCGATCAAAAGCAAACGTATTCACGACGTTTCCGAATATATGATACATGTATGTGTTTGAACAAAGGTGGGAAATCACTGAGCTCTAATGTAAAACACGTGTTCGACTACTGATTCTATCGAACTACCAGACTTCGAGTGTGACCACGTGTGTGGACATGCAATGGCTGAAGTCCACTATAAATACAATGGTGTAATGTTTGCAGTCAAAAAGCGACTCAGTCACACGTCACACAATCGAGAATCCAACACTCAGTTCTTCAGCAAATCAACACTATGCAATTCCTCACTGTATGTTACAATTCTGTTGTGTGATATTATCTGTCTGATCGATCTTCTCATTTCAGCTCATCACGGTTGTACTGCTTGTGTTATTCGAATCTCATATACGTGGTGAGTTTTTAGTTCTGTTACACTTGATCTTATCACTCGATGGTAACTCTTATTCTTTTTTTTGAAAAATTTTCTTCTTTTATCCGACTCCCGACTAATGTATTTTCACATTCTATTGTGTTGTACTCTGATTTTATTATTTTCCACCCATACGGTTATCGTTGTTTCTGTTTGACGATTTATCATCACTCTGATTGTTTTTCTTCCTTTTGTTCATCAGTTTTCGCAGGGCCATCTACTGAAATCGCCGATAAAGTGTTAGCCGGTCTTGATGATGTCATCGATGCAATTGCACAAATACCTGGAATCAGTCAAGGTGGGTCACAAATGAACAACAGTGTATCAATAGAAACCTAACAGAAATTTAACAGCACTTGAGAACATCATTTACTATATAGTTTTCGCTCTATAATAAATAAATTCCTATTATTCTGAAGATTATTCTGATTAGCTTACGCCTCAAATTTAATAGATTCTGTTCCGAACTATAACGGGTAACCCATTAGATTCGTAAGACTTGATGTTTTCAGTACGCTTCGCAGATAATCAACTAACATAAGATTGTGAATTTGATTTGTGGTCGTGAAGGTAACTGTGATTCCCAACTGAGCAACAATAAACAGGCACTCAGCTTACTGACTATTCAATATGAAGCTTCCTTTCCTGATATTGACTACTATTCTGAACTTAATCGGAGTGACTGCTTGTAACTGATTGTAATAGTATATTGTTTAACGTTTATTATGGTTCTCTAGTTTTGATCGTGAATCAGGTATCTGACAAAACGAAATCTAGTTATTGTATATCATATGGATCAAGCATCCAATCTAGTGGGAGTATATTTTCGGGTCCTCTAGTATTACGGTAAAATGAAAGCTTATTTTTGTGAGATAACACAATCTCTTTCATAACAGTTTCAACGATTTTTACAACCATTCTGGAATATGAAGTGAGGTAATGTAAGATGTACACAAGGATAGTACACGATTATTAAGATCACCCGAATCAATAGTATCAGAATTACAAAGTGTAGCATTGCTTGCTATGAAATTACGAGTGGTCCTACAAACCGATCAAATGTGTCTCACCTTACCACATTTAAAGAATTTAGCATGATAAATGACACATGATATATGTAGGTGAAACCTACCACAGGATAAATGCTTGATTCGTTCGAACACTTGTTATTTAACTGCTTGACAATTCCGGAAGTGAAAATTTTGGTGTACGTGTAGTCTTGTGTATATCGTTCCGGTGTTTAGCATGTCGAAAGACAGAATAACCGTAACAGAAGCAATCAATTGGAAAGGCGATTTGTCACTAGTTATTAGTAAACTTGAATCGAACATACTTGATCAGGTATGAATATCATGAAAGCATTATCTTACTTTGTTGTCTTGAGGTAATAGACCTTCAAGGTACTATGCCATCAAAATAGAAACACGGACATAATGGAATACGACAATTCTATTGGTGCTTCCAATCATGTCAAAATCACTGATAATCACAGCTCGACGTTTCCAGTTTCTCGATCAAATATACTGATATATCCTCAGTCATACTATTATCGCAAATTTACATGGGCTGACTCATACGATCAAGCGAATGATGCATGCACCATTGCGAGCAGTCTAGATGTCTTATTATTGCGCCGGGTACATAGATTCTCTCCTGACCCAGCTCGTTTAGAACAGAGCATAAATATCAGCCTCCGTGATACTATCCATATATCGAAAACATACTGAGTTCATATTACAAACAAATCAGACCACATCACACCATAAAATGGGAAATAACATTTATACAGGATCAAGCTATGATTGTTGAAAACTTTCATTAATAAATTCGAGATTTCTAAAAAGTGGTTAATTGATTGATAATACTCAATATGACAAATAAGGACTTATGATCAAGGCAATAAGAATATACATATAATGCTGTGACTTAACAGTCACAGAATAAGAATACGCGTACAAAGTGATTCCATAAACAATTCTTAACGGATACAATTCACTTATTCTCATCCTTATATCACATATACTTTCATACTACGCTTAACTTCCGTGTCGTCTTCTTCGCTTCAAAATCAAAAATTCACCCATCTGTTCTTCATCTCACTCGGAATGTTTTTCTATTTTCTTTTATCATGCATATCAGAAACTAGCACCTATCCTCATTGCTCGAACAACATCACTTAATTACAGTGCTTTAAGTATAAACATGTCATAAACTCGCTTCAATACACTTTATTATTCAGGGTAAAAGTCCTGTCGAAGTGCATATACAAATTCAAAGTTGACTCTCACTTATATGCATCTGCATTATACTTGCACTGGGACATAAAAATAACAATATGCCACACTTTCAATATGCTTTAATTAGGCCACATAGCAAGTCATATTTTTCAAGAAAACATGTTGCATAGGCTCGACACTAACGGAGACGACGTTTCAAGAATAAACTCAAAAAGATCATCAAATGGAAATATTCTTACGCTCGCGTGTAGAAATCACTTCCTTTCCTGATATTGACTACTATTCTGAACTTAATCGGAGTGACTGCTTGTAACTGATTGTAATAGTATATTGTTTAACGTTTATTATGGTTCTCTAGTTTTGATCGTGAATCAGGTATCTGATAAAACGAAATCTAGTTACTGTATATCATATGGATCAAGCATCCAATCTAGTGGGAGTATATTTTCGGGTCCTCTAGTATTACGGTAAAATGAAAGTTTATTTTTGTGAGATAACACAATCTCTTTCATAACAGTTACAACGATTTTTATTTGAACGAAGCCAATTCGTCAAGCCAATTCCAGATGCACCATTAAGACTCATAGCAATTAGGGTAAAAAAATACTTCGAATTTTAAGCAATCGGTAGTTGTTATGACTTACATTACAAATGAACTATTATAACGACACTATCAACCAGGAAAATACGAATTCCTTCTCTCGTAGACCTCAATACTTCAAACCGCAAATCATTTGAGAGAGATTTATTCGGTGGAGACCCAAAAATATCAATTGACATTCGAGTTCATTCAGTCCATCATCGATAAAATTCACTGACGGCATTAACAGAAATCATCAGAACTTAACAATCGGATTTAAATGCGAAATCACTAACTATCGCAGCTGGTGGTTTTCAGTTTTTTGACCGAATACACTTACATAGTTCTCTAAACCCCTGTATTGTTGTCATCGCTTCAAAAGAAATAAATTACAAAAACCTGTCTTAAAACCTAATCCAAATGTGTGAAGCACGTGACGCTATTCTTTTTTGCACTCTATGCTCTCACGTCCTAGTACGTTCGCAGAATAAATGGAAAAGACTTCACTTTACAAGCTTCAGTTGCATTCATGCAGAACGCTTGATTGTCTGTGGACTAGATATAGGAGAATAGAGTACTACCGGATGTGTTTCTCCGAACATTCACTGCAAAACACTAAATGTGGCCACTACTGATGTCTCATTCATTCCGGAGTAAGTGTGTTCTCGGAACCTTCTCGAGTTTTCAATTATAATGTAGTTACACGGGAGGAGGAAGGGGTTTGATAGATTTGCCACAACAATGCACAACCGCGCGCGCTACGAAGGGGACGTTACTTTTTGGCCGTGGCCTACAGTTTTTCTTTTTCTAGGATTCTCGCTGATCTGGATGGGTTATCTTTTCTTGGAATTACGGAAGATAACTTAATTCTGATCTGTTCACGTTTAAGCTGCAAATTCTATGCTATACGATAAGATCTTAATTTTAACTTATTGATGGTATATATGATCATATTCATACAATAACTCATAATCAAATAATTGTATATTCATTTTGGCTATACGATATAACCTTCCTCTGTCACTCCGAAAACCGTATATAATCATATTCAGCGAGGAATATAATTTCATATTTGTATTCTATTCATTATATCGTGTTTGGATGCTACAACACACGTACTTTATGTATTTACAGGATCTATTCGGATCTCTACCTAATATCTAGAAATATATATAATCGTGCACCATTGCGAGCAGTCTAGATGTCTTATTATTGCGCCGGGTACATAGATTCTCTCCTGACCCAGCTCGTTTAGAACAGAGCATAAATATCAGCCTCCGTGATACTATCCATATATCGAAAACATACTGAGTTCATATTACAAACAAATCAGACCACATCACACCATAAAATGGGAAATAACATTTATACAGGATCAAGCTATGATTGTTGAAAACTTTCATTAATAAATTCGAGATTTCTAAAAAGTGGTTAATTGATTGATAATACTCAATATGACAAATAAGGACTTATGATCAAGGCAATAAGAATATACATATAATGCTGTGACTTAACAGTCACAGAATAAGAATACGCGTACAAAGTGATTCCATAAACAATTCTTAACGGATACAATTCACTTATTCTCATCCTTATATCACATATACTTTCATACTACGCTTAACTTCCGTGTCGTCTTCTTTGCTTCAAAATCGAAAATTCACCCATCTGTTCTTCATCTCACTCGGAATGTTTTTCTATTTTCTTTTATCATGCATATCAGAAACTAGCACCTATCCTCATTGCTCGAACAACATCACTTAATTACAGTGCTTTAAGTATAAACATGTCATAAACTCGCTTCAATACACTTTATTATTCAGGGTAAAAGTCCTGTCGAAGTGCATATACAAATTCAAAGTTGACTCTCACTTATATGCATCTGCATTATACTTGCACTGGGACATAAACATAACAATATGCCACACTTTCAATATGCTTTAATTAGGCCACATAGCAAGTCATATTTTTCAAGAAAACATGTTGCATAGGCTCGACACTAACGGAGACGACGTTTCAAGAATAAACTCAAAAAGATCATCAAATGGAAATATTCTTACGCTCGCGTGTAGAAATCACTATAAAATATCTTGAATAGTGGATGGTGTGTAAAATGAAAGCGATCACACTGAAGGTCAACTAACACTTGCCACATCGAAGTACGGATCTCAATAAATGTTAGCCCGTCAGTGTTTGTAAACAACACAGCAACATCCCACTCAACGTATGTCATGTAGTTCTGGCTTTATGAAAACAGAAGAAGTGATAGAGACAACTACAGAAGAGATTCTCAGAACAACCGAGATCACGATGAAAAAGACTAGTGACGAATATCCGCGAGTGACAACATGCGACAAACAAACTTGAGATGGCATCAGTGTGAGTAATACTAGACAGGACAGTGAAATAATTGATTGACAAACATGATTGTGTGACATGTGAAGAATGTGTTGGTTCAAGCACTGATCAACTGATTGAAAATAAGCGCTTTATCAAGAGTGAAAAATGTACGTAAACAGTCCGTTTCAACGACAAAGGTTAAGATATTTGATCTGGATAACTGGACGTTACTCGTACAAATCTGTTGCTGATTCGCACAAATGTATGGGCAAAAGAGTTGATCGTATGAAACTTTCAAATTATTATTCAAAGTCTGTCATTCTCAACAAATTTCCGTCATTCCGATCAAAAGCAAACGTATTCACGACGTTTCCGAATATATGATACATGTATGTGTTTGAACAAAGGTGGGAAATCACTGAGCTCTAATGTAAAACACGTGTTCGACTACTGATTCTATCGAACTACCAGACTTCGAGTGTGACCACGTGTGTGGACATGCAATGGCTGAAGTCCACTCTAAATACAATGGTGTAATGTTTGCAGTCAAAAAGCGACTCAGTCACACGTCACACAATCGAGAATCCAACACTCAGTTCTTCAGCAAATCAACACTATGCAATTCCTCACTGTATGTTACAATTCTGTTGTGTGATATTATCTGTCTGATCGATCTTCTCATTTCAGCTCATCACGGTTGTACTGCTTGTGTTATTCGAATGTCAGAATCCAGGTGAGTCTCATCTTACTAGTTGCTGATCAATTCGTATTGGACACATCACACAATGCTGACTCATATTAATTTCCACATGGTAACGTTTCATCTGTATGGATTTATAGATTGAGCATATTCAACAATATGATGTAGTGTTACTCTGTTTCATTCAATGTATTGTGTGTTGGCTAGTAGACTGTAGGCACAATGCTGTGTTTAGTCTGTCATGATTGTTATTCATATTATTGTGTTGTTGCTTTATTTCGTTTCCAGTTTGCGCAGAAGCAGGCAGCGATAAGGCCAGTCAGATATTCGACTGGATTGGCAAAACTATTAAAACGTTTTCAATGAAATCTGATGTTGGTGTAGGTGCTTCACAGGACAAACACCATTCTCACTGATAATATTTCACCAATAACCTAAATCGTCATTCTATATCCTCAGAACACCAGTCAATTTGTAATTCTTATTTATGATATTGAATATACTAGTATTGTTCCACGTCTACTCAGACTTTTGATATCTATGCAGATTCAATATATATATGTGTAAATTTCTGTGCGTAAAGCACATTTCCTAATTGAATGAAGTGTGTGATTTCCTTCGAGATTCCTCGAGTTCAACAGTGAGCCAGACTCAACAAAGAAAAATCAAACAATTCTGCAAAATATTGGTACGAGTAACGTCCAGTTTTCCAGATCAAATATCTAAACCTTTACTGTTTTCGTAGATTTATCACTCTTGATAAAGCGATTATTTTCAATCAGTTGATCAGTGTTTGAGCCAACACATTCTTCTGCTACTTGGCTCTATCATGTGTCTGTCCGCCTGCGTATTAGGTATAAACACTGTTATCTAAAATATTATCGAGACATAATGTTATCAACTTTACAACTGAAATAAAGGATTTGATGTCAGAGACGTCGACAAAATCGTGAAAAGCACCCTCGTAGAAATACAACCATCCTGGAATATGAAGTGAGGTAATGTAAGATGTACACAAGGATAGTACACGATTATTAAGATCACCCGAATCAATAGTATCAGAATTACAAAGTGTAGCATTGCTTGCTATGAAATTACGAGTGGTCCTACAAACCGATCAAATGTGTCTCACCTTACCACATTTAAAGCATTTAGCATGATAAATGACACATGATATATGTAGGTGAAACCTACCACAGGATAAACACTTACCATTTCGCAAATTCTTAATAGATTTTTATCCATGGTTTCACGAGAACGGCGATCATTGTTGATTAACCGTCTAACTGTATGACTTTAGTACGGATCGGATTAGGATAAATGAATAATGTAGTCCTGGAAGTTGATCTGAAGAGAACATCAACCAGCACACAACCACGTGCCTCTGCTATTCCGTCTAATGGTCTCTTCGTATTCTTCATCTCTAGCCACAGTGAAATTTGGTACATCATCGGATGAACAATGTTCGGTCTTCTACGGTACCACTTACTTACTTTATATGATACACCACATGGAAAGGCATTGGCCACTCAACAGGATACTCCATCGAACTTTGACCTGGGCAATCCTTTCCAGGTACTTCCATTTTCTATTCATTCCTATTGTGTGTACTTGAAATTCCCGAAGCAATGTGTTACTTTTTCCTTCATCTTTCCGTTTCTCTTCAAAATTTCTAGCTAGCGCTCTCTTCGCGATGCAGTTTGACGGCTTCCGTATGTATATCCTATCCATTTCCGGCGTCTTTTCGTAATTTATTCTTTAACTGGTAGCTGGTTTGTTCTGTGCCAAAGTAGGTTGTTGTTGACGGCATAAGACCAATGGACATCGAGAATTCTGCGTAGACAACTGTTTAAATATTCTTATACTCCTTAGATTATGCTTGTAGTTGTTCCCCTTTTTTTCTCTCCGTATAAAGAAATTTCCTTGACGTTCGTTTTAAAGGTTCTGACTTTGTTGTTTCACGACATTTGTTTACAATTCATGTGTTCTTCGACTGTAGGAATGCTTATATTGCCTGGCCAATCGTTGCATTTACGTTTGCATTAGATCCTCTTTGTCCATCATCGATGTTGTCTAGGCACCTTAAAGCTTCCATAACTTACAGAGCCTTGCCATCGAGGCTGATTGGGTTGGTGTTCCTCTTGTTGAATTTGTGGATCTTCGTCATCCATTTGTGAGTGTGGAGGTCCGCTGATGCAGAGGCTGCTGTCACAAGAGTTGTCTTGAATGTGTGGTGCAATGCAGAATGTGTAGCAGCAGATATTGTTTCACAAGTATGTCTCATTCACGACACACCTCACAAATATTATGTTAATAGAAAAATGTGAAAATATTCTACACTGTAAAGGGAAATATAGATTTGGAAAGTAGAATCTCTTCAAAATTAGATAAAATTTTACCTTCACACATGTATATACAGTTGTATATCAACGAAAATAAAACCATTGGACAGGTTTCCTCCATCGAAACTATTGTGATTTGACATAAAATCCTGACACAACAAAACTACTGAATTCTCATAAATGTCATGAAAGTGTGTGCACGTCCAACAATTCTAGTGTATTCAACATCATAAATTAGAATTACAAATTGAGTGGTGTTCTAAGAATATAGAATGACGATTTTGTTATTGGCAATTATTATCATTGTGAATGTTGTCTAACCCTTGACCCGTAGTGTCAACATTTGTTCCGTGCATGACCGGTTCTTACGAAATCCAGCCCATTGGTCTTGAAGCTGGGCATTCACTGAATCTTTTATCCGGTTCAGAATTACTCAGTTGAAACCATTTTCTGGTACTGATAGTAGTGTGGAGCCTCCATTGTTTTCACATTTGCTAACATCTCTTTTCTTCGGTATCTTGATGAAGTGTCCTCTCTTCTACATTCTTAGCACTTGTTCATCGTAACTCTTCTTGAAGAGAACGTGAGGCATGCTTGTAGTTTCCTCAATGTCTGATTTCACTGCTTTGGCTGGTATATTCTCAGGTCTGTAGGTGCAGCTTTGATGTCACGTGAGTCCTGTTGGGCTGGCCTATTCAAAAGTTCTTCGAAGCATCCTACCCGTTTGTACCTCTGTTCTTGAATTTCAGTGATTGTCTTGCATTCTTTGTCTTTGACTGGCCCCTCTGATTTCCTACATTTTCCTACAAGTTTCTTCGCTGTGTCATATAGAATTTTCATATTTTCTTCTCTCACAGCTGTTTTTGCTGTCATCGTCAGGTATTAAGTGTATTTCTGATTATCGTCTTCAAAGCTTTTCTTCACTTACTCACTTGCTTCAGTGTATTCAACTTGTGCCTCTGGTTTCTCCGTTTTTGTGAGACTCTAAACCTGTTGTTGAGAGCTGTCTTTATTTGGTGAAGGTTGTCAGTATCTCGACGGAAGACTGTGGTGAACCTTTTCAACGCTGTTTTCCCAGTTTCTCATGGCTTCTTTAGTTTCAGTCTCACCTTGGCAACCACGAGGTTAAATCAGCTCCTCTCTTGATTCTTACGTCTTACATCGACCTCCTGAAACTTAAAGCGATGCAAATATGATCAAATTCTTCTCTGTAATGGGATCCGGTGGGGACCAATGCACATTTGTTTGTGTTTGTGTGGAAATATTGTACCACTTTTTACTATTTTGTTGAATTTACGTAACATTTCAAATCTGTCACCATTTTCGTTCTTTTCTCCCGGTCTACGTCGTCTCATGATACCTGCATACTCAGTGTTACCCATTTCGGCCTCGGCCTTTATGTCTCCCATCGGGATCAGGTCGATTCCTGAGATTCCAGTCACTCGTCGAAATGATCTTTATCGCCAACGTTACTATCATTGGTGGGTACATTACAATGGATAACATTCATTATGATTCCTTCCTTCCTTGTTTTGAAAGATGCTTTGATGATTCGGTAGACATGAATTTTCCATCCTATAAGTGCTTTCCGTGCTACTTTGGACAGCACCAGATCAACTCCCTGGATTTGTCCAACACTTTCTTCTCCATGACCAGAGTACAGTAACATTCCGTGTGAATTCATCCTTTTCTGTCCAGCATTGGTTAAAGGGGTTTTACTGACTCCGAAAACTGTCAAATTGATCTCCTCATTTCCCTTAACTATTTGACTGGTCCTCCCAGTCCCTCAAATTGTCTACAGAAACCAAAAATAATACGATTTTGTCAAATATTTGTGGGCAGTGTTGATATAACTCTGAGATTGGTCCGCCAAACGATCGTTCTATCCTTTAGACTACTTTTACAAGCTTATCTATTTGTTGACAAAATTCTTGATTTATAAGTGTTGTTCCAACTTACTATCAGCTCTCACTATTTTAAAATACCTCAGCAATTTGATTCAACAAATGTATGGATATTTGTTCGTTTGTGTTTGCGTAAGAGACGAAGAAACAATAATATAATTGCAGTTACGTTACTTTAACACATACCATTAAATGCTCTACCCTTAGTTGTACGGTCATGAAACCAATCAAATAGACCAAACTAAAGAACTCTTTGTTACTTCCGAATTCTGCTCTGGTTCGCTCTTCAAAACCAGTCTAACATAAACTAAGTATTCTTTGTTGCGGAATCACTTAATATTGACATACACATGTGTTCAGACAGAAATACTCCAAGGCACCCAGATATTCATTTTACTTGGTTTAAATTATTAGTATTATTATTCACAAACACCTTATGGGTACATAAGTGCTGTGAAGAAACCATTTCGGGTTTCTTCAAAAACGCAATAATACACAATTTTCAATAATGTTAGCATTACATATGCCATGTTTGAGAAAGGAAGGAAAAGGAAAATAAAATATTGATAATAGAATAGTAAGAATAATAGTAATAATAAATCAGGTTCTGTGTAATTTTTCAAGAATTTTGAATTGATTTTGAAGGAGGAAAGGAAGAAACTAAGGAAATAGAAATAAAGGAGTCGCGGAATATGTAAATATCTTAACGCAGAACAAGAATAAACAACTATGTATGTATAGCAAAAACGAGTAATAAACTAAAACAAAATAAATTAATAAGTAAATAACTTATTATTGCGGTAAGATATGACGTTAGAATAAGTGTTTGTGCGTGTAGTCATAGTTTTGGGTGATGCTATGAAAGTCTCAATTAAGTGCAAAAGATAATCAATATGTATGAGTCGTGTATATACATAGTGAAGATAAAACGAGTCTGATAAGTTGAACTCAGCGTAACACAAGTTATTGTCTTAATCCAAAGCTTCGTAATCTTAAGAATAATATTTATTTAGAAGGAAAATAAGAGAGAAAAGAAATGAACACATAGTGAAAGGGTCCAACCATGATCATAATAGTGTAATGGATATAGACTTTTGAGATAAACGAATAATTTAAAAATAGTAATAATAATAATAATAACAACAATAGTAACAATAATAATAAACCTTTACTGCACTCGGATAAATACGTGTAGATTTATGTAACAGTATACAGAGTGAAACCGGGTATTAGTATAAACATTAGTGCAGTAATAATAATTTAGAATGATGCTATAATAGTCACAATTAATTACAAAGGATAATCAAATATAAATTTCTATATAATATATATATATGTTGTGAAGATTAAAAAATAAAAATAAAAATCTGAGAATTTATTTGTTTAAGTGTAACATAGGGTTTTTTGTTTTTAATTGTAGACTTTGGATGTTTAGGAATAAAATATGTTTAGAAGGACAAGAAGAGATGAAGAGAATATCTAATGTGTCGAAAGACCAATAATGGTAATAATAACAGTAATAATTATAAATACGAACATTAGCAGACTTCATATATTAAGATGAATAAAAGTGAAATAGAATAGGCAGGAAAAGTTTCAAAGGTTTGACTTTGCTTTTCAGTCAGTTAGATAGATGATGGACCTTTTCTGAAAAATCATTGTTAGGCACGTTAATATTCAGTAGGTAACATAATCCACTTTCGGAAAGAAAATCATCAAGAAGACTTCGGAACCGGGTTATAGTTTCACTGCATCGGAGGTTCATTGGCAGTCTATTCCACATGGTTGAGTAGCGAATAACGAAAAAATTCTGCCCTAAATTTGTGTGGGTTTTTGGAATTGCTAGAATATTTTCCTTATTGCGTAGATTGTGGGACGGTATCATAGATTATGAAGGGGTAGATAGTGAAGAGTAAGAAATACCTCTAAGAAGCCGGTGGAGAAAGATAAGGTTTAATTTGATACGCCTGATCCAGAGAGGTTCTAGTTTGAGTTGTTGACATCTTTGGTGATAGTCTTTGTTGTCAGAGTACCCCAAAACAGCTTTGGTGAACCTTCTTTGAACACCTTCAATTTTAATCAGGTCATTATGCCTGCAATTACTATAAACCAAAATACCATATTCAAGAATGGGTAAGATACATTTTCTGTATAATAATAATCTCGATTCGGTAATATTGAAATTAATCATTATGAATCCTATGAGCTTCATAGCTTTGGATACTTGAGATGCAATGTGTTCAGAAAAGTTCAAACTGTCGCTATATCTTAAACCCAAGTCACGAACAGTGTTGAGAGGTTTCAGTGTGTGTTTGTGAATAGCCAGATTTAGGTTAAGGCAGCGGCCGATGTTAATAAATCCACTTTTGTCAACATTAAGTGGCAAATTCCACGAAATAGTCCATTCGTACAACTTGTTTATTTTTCCTCTTGGATTACCGTTGAAATATAGCTTTCTTTTGTGGGAGATGAGAATGAATAAACCACTTTTAGATCATCGGCAAAAGAAAAGGTTTACCATATTGAACGAGGGAGCAAATGTCATTGATAAAAAGGAGAAATAGTAATGGACCAATTACACTTCCTTGTATAACCCCACTGGTTACATTCACAGGTTTGGAGTAGCAAGATCCAAAGCGGACAATTTGGCTACGTTCTTCTAAAAATGACTTGAGCCAAGATAAAAGGGGATTCTGTATTCCATATGGAGAGAGTTTTAGAAGAAGAAGTTTGTGTGAGACGCGATCGAAGGCCTTACTAAAGTCGAAGTACAGAATTATTACTGATTGACCAACATCTCTTCTCTGGGTAATTTGATCAAAAAATTCCAGGTGCAATGTGAAGCATGAGCGTTTGGTTATAAAACCGTGTTGGGATGGGCTAATCAGATTAGCCGAAAGCAAAAATGATAATACCTGTTTGTGGATGATTTTTTCCATAGTTCTTGACAGCACGGATGTCAAATTAATTGGTCTGTAGTTAACAATATCACTGCGTGATCCGGTTTTGAATCTGGTGGTGATAAGAGATGTTTTCAATACAGATGGATAGGCCCCGTATTCCATAGATAGATTGAAAAGTTTTAAACAAAATAATGAGCATTCTCTACTACCATATTTCACAAATGATGAGGGAATCCCGCCAGGTCCACCGTCATAGGACTTTTTCAAGGCAGTTATGGCCTGCTTGATGTTGGAGTGTGCGAAATTAATTTCCGACAGGTGTCTGCATGTCAGCATTGGAAATGTATTGATACAGCTTTCAGTTCTAGTGTTATAACACTGCGAGAAATGCTGACTGAATTGTTCGCAAATAATACCGGGGTCATCAATAATTCTTCCGTTAACTATGAAGAATTCGGTTGCGCCAAGAGAATTTGACTTCACACTCGATTTAAAAAACCGAAGTATTGATAATTCTGGGCTTTTATTACCTAGGGCTTTATTTTCCATATTCATAAAATACTTGCGTTTAGATAAAGCACTCTTGTCAATTAACTTAAGTATACTCTGTAGTGCATACAAGTCATTATGCTTGTGGTAACGGTGTTTTAATTTCCTCAGCTTTCTTTTAAAAGTTTTGAAATTAGTCTGGCCCCTATTGGCATTATAAGCCACATGGCTAATAATTGGAGCAGTGCAGTCGAGGCAGTGTATTAAGTTGTGGTATAGATCAGAGATCGCAACGTCGATATTATTTGTGGTAAAATAAGTTTCCCATGGTAAACAACGAATAAGACTTTCAGTCTGTTTCCAGGTTTGTTGACCAAAATATCTAGTCTTGTACATCATTGCAGCTTTAGAATTCAATTGTATGGCATCGAAAGAATGAATGATCCACAATACTACTCTGTGATCACTCTTAAAAAACTCATGACTAATATGCACTGAGATAGAATCTATGTTTTTGTAAATAGTAAATGAAGTATATTATTCCTTCGAGTCGGTTGTCGGACCTGTTAGACCCATCCATAAAGTTCTAGTGTTTCAACTAACTTATCATGTCGACCTGATACCGGAGTCGAATCCCATGTAATGTTTGGCAGATTAAAATCACCTCCGATGATTTTAAAAGTATGCGGTTGGTGTGAAGCAATGGAAAAGATGTTTTTTAGTAATCTGTCAAACTTAGAGTCTGCATGGGGTGGTCTGTATATGCATCCCACCAGTAGATAATTCTCAGATCCACAGTTTACAGTAACCCAGGTGGAGTCGTCTATAGCATCAGGGGATTTATCCTCAAATTTGCAGGCCTGAATATCCGAACGGACATAGATAAGTGTACCGCCCCCTAATTCATTTTATCTATCGGTTCTAAAGAAAACATAGTTATCTATATGCAGGTAGTGATCGGATATAGATGAATTGCACCACGTTTCCGTAGTAAGTACAATAGTTGGATTTACAAGGAATAAAAGGGTTTTGAGTTGAGTAATTTTATTGGACAGAGAGCGGGCATTGAACGAAAGAATAAGAAATTGAGAATTACCATGGTGAACCAGGTTAGAGTATAAATCACAATTGGTATTTTCATGAATACTCGTAGGATTGGCTAAGGTGAGAGTTGTGTTGCAATCGGAAATAGATTCAACAACTTTGTCATCATTTGAAGTATGTTTACTGTTGCCGGCAGAAAAGCCGGCGGAAGTACAAAAAAAGTTTTCTCATTGTTATTGGATATAACATTTGGTAAAGGGATAGTATACGTATTGGGAGCCGGGCCAAGAAGGCTATCAGGTCTATGTGTGCGACCAAGTGGCCGTTTACAATTTAGATTGCTATTTATACCTGACGTATAGGGGACATGTTCTAAACGCTTATTTCCAAGGTCTGTGGTTGATTTTGGCTTCTTCGTAATTTGAGGAGGGTCGTGTGTTGTTAAAGATGCTTGAGATGGTTTGCAAGGTTCGAGTATATCGATGTTAAGCGTGAGGTCAGGCAGATAACTTTTATGACCAGTTTTCCCGTTATCCGTTGCAGTCACTGTAACTGGTTGTTGCACTAGCAGCGTTTTGGACTGTGTTATCACATTCGTAATCAGTACAACTACTTGGGGTTGAATCTAAGTCAACATTCTTACAAGGATGGGCATCACCTACATTGGGACTACTTTCTTTTGGGTTTTGAACTTTAGGAGATTCAGGAGAGTTTTTCGGTGGTTGCATATTCGTAAAGTTAGATGTTCGCTTAGGATCGGACTTAATTTTATGACCTTTAGGATTATGATACGCTTGGGTGTTTGATGCTGGTAGTCTGTAGTTATCTCGGCCTGCTTTTTGTTGGCATGGTGTTCTATCTGGTAGAATCCTAATATCCTTGAAAATCTGTTTCTGTTTCAATGAATTGGAGGAATTTAAAAACTCACTAGCGTCTACAGATGAGTTGAATTTGAACAAGATCGGTGAGTGCATATCAGGGTGACTTCTTTTTAATCTTGTGCATACACATGGTACATGTGTCATATTGCTGGCTCTAAGCAAACTAGTTTTGATATTTTTAAGGGCATTTGAGTCCGGTATATTAAACACAATTGCATTGCTAGATCGCCTTATTCTTTCAAATACCACTGATGCAACACGATCTAGGAAGTCATTTATGTCATTCATTTGATCTGGAGTCTCTGTGAGGTTAAAGTTGATGAGATACTTGAGGGGATTGAGAGTGTTCATGTCAACTTGCAGTCTTTTTATATCATTCGCATGGTTGCAGTTGTGATTATCATCATTGTTTACCAACAGAGTTTTCAACACGTCTGAAATGGAGACAACTGGTAAAAGCTTGTCTGCTTCCGGATGAACGGAGTAGCTCGTCTCGATGAAACTGTCAGTGGCAATTTTAGATTGTGTGGTTTTCCTACGTTTGGCTGGACGCCTACAAGCAGGGGCCTTTATTTTCTTTTGTTGCATGATAAGGAAGTGACGTATAGCAGATGGATTGAACAAAATTTTGGAAATAGAGATGAAAGAAAAAAATCAATGCAAATGACTGAAGTCTAGTAATCAAAACCTATGCTTAACACAAGGGTGGATGTATAGTGAGGATCGGTGAAAGTGTCGAAAAACAATGGATAAGAATAGCGGGAAGATATTAACGGTGACAAAATATACTGTCATAAAAATTAAATAAATAAACGTATGACAGACTCACCGAATTGGACAGGTGATTCCGGAAATTAAGTGAGTTATAGTATCCAAATACGATTTTAATGAAAGTATATGGAATAGTGAGTACAGTGCTTTGTCATACACGATTATATATATTTCTAGATATTAGGTAGAGATCCGAATAGATCCTGTAAATACATAAAGTACGTGTGTTGTAGCATCCAAACACGATATAATGAATAGAATACAAATATGAAATTATATTCCTCGCCGAATATGATTATATACGGTTTTCGGAGTGACAGAGGAAGGTTATATCGTATAGCCAAAATGAATATACAATTATTTGATTATGAGTTATTGTATGAATATGATCATATATACCATCAATAAGTTAAAATTAAGATCTTATCGTATAGCATAGAATTTGCAGCTTAAACGTGAACAGATCAGAATTAAGTTATCTTCCGTAATTCCAAGAAAAGATAACCCATCCAGATCAGCGAGAATCCTAGAAAAAGAAAAACTGTAGGCCACGGCCAAAAAGTAACGTCCCCTTCGTAGCGCGCGCGGTTGTGCATTGTTGTGGCAAATCTATCAAACCCCTTCCTCCTCCCGTGTAACTACATTATAATTGAAAACTCGAGAAGGTTCCGAGAACACACTTACTCCGGAATGAATGAGACATCAGTAGTGGCCACATTTAGTGTTTTGCAGTGAATGTTCGGAGAAACACATCCGGTAGTACTCTATTCTCCTATATCTAGTCCACAGACAATCAAGCGTTCTGCATGAATGCAACTGAAGCTTGTAAAGTGAAGTCTTTTCCATTTATTCTGCGAACGTACTAGGACGTGAGAGCATAGAGTGCAAAAAAGAATAGCGTCACGTGCTTCACACATTTGGATTAGGTTTTAAGACAGGTTTTTGTAATTTATTTCTTTTGAAGCGATGACAACAATACAGGGGTTTAGAGAACTATGTAAGTGTATTCGGTCAAAAAACTGAAAACCACCAGCTGCGATAGTTAGTGATTTCGCATTTAAATCCGATTGTTAAGTTCTGATGATTTCTGTTAATGCCGTCAGTGAATTTTATCGATGATGGACTGAATGAACTCGAATGTCAATTGATATTTTTGGGTCTCCACCGAATAAATCTCTCTCAAATGATTTGCGGTTTGAAGTATTGAGGTCTACGAGAGAAGGAATTCGTATTTTCCTGGTTGATAGTGTCGTTATAATAGTTCATTTGTAATGTAAGTCATAACAACTACCGATTGCTTAAAATTCGAAGTATTTTTTTACCCTAATTGCTATGAGTCTTAATGGTGCATCTGGAATTGGCTTGACGAATTGGCTTCGTTCAAATAAAAATCGTTGTAACTGTTATGAAAGAGATTGTGTTATCTCACAAAAATAAACTTTCATTTTACCGTAATACTAGAGGACCCGAAAATATACTCCCACTAGATTGGATGCTTGATCCATATGATATACAGTAACTAGATTTCGTTTTATCAGATACCTGATTCACGATCAAAACTAGAGAACCATAATAAACGTTAAACAATATACTATTACAATCAGTTACAAGCAGTCACTCCGATTAAGTTCAGAATAGTAGTCAATATCAGGAAAGGAAGTGATTTCTACACGCGAGCGTAAGAATATTTCCATTTGATGATCTTTTTGAGTTTATTCTTGAAACGTCGTCTCCGTTAGTGTCGAGCCTATGCAACATGTTTTCTTGAAAAATATGACTTGCTATGTGGCCTAATTAAAGCATATTGAAAGTGTGGCATATTGTTATGTTTATGTCCCAGTGCAAGTATAATGCAGATGCATATAAGTGAGAGTCAACTTTGAATTTGTATATGCACTTCGACAGGACTTTTACCCTGAATAATAAAGTGTATTGAAGCGAGTTTATGACATGTTTATACTTAAAGCACTGTAATTAAGTGATGTTGTTCGAGCAATGAGGATAGGTGCTAGTTTCTGATATGCATGATAAAAGAAAATAGAAAAACATTCCGAGTGAGATGAAGAACAGATGGGTGAATTTTCGATTTTGAAGCAAAGAAGACGACACGGAAGTTAAGCGTAGTATGAAAGTATATGTGATATAAGGATGAGAATAAGTGAATTGTATCCGTTAAGAATTGTTTATGGAATCACTTTGTACGCGTATTCTTATTCTGTGACTGTTAAGTCACAGCATTATATGTATATTCTTATTGCCTTGATCATAAGTCCTTATTTGTCATATTGAGTATTATCAATCAATTAACCACTTTTTAGAAATCTCGAATTTATTAATGAAAGTTTTCAACAATCATAGCTTGATCCTGTATAAATGTTATTTCCCATTTTATGGTGTGATGTGGTCTGATTTGTTTGTAATATGAACTCAGTATGTTTTCGATATATGGATAGTATCACGGAGGCTGATATTTATGCTCTGTTCTAAACGAGCTGGGTCAGGAGAGAATCTATGTACCCGGCGCAATAATAAGACATCTAGACTGCTCGCAATGGTGCATGCATCATTCGCTTGATCGTATGAGTCAGCCCATGTAAATTTGCGATAATAGTATGACTGAGGATATATCAGTATATTTGATCGAGAAACTGGAAACGTCGAGCTGTGATTATCAGTGATTTTGACATGATTGGAAGCACCAATAGAATTGTCGTATTCCATTATGTCCGTGTTTCTATTTTGATGGCATAGTACCTTGAAGGTCTATTACCTCAAGACAACAAAGTAAGATAATGCTTTCATGATATTCATACCTGATCAAGTATGTTCGATTCAAGTTTACTAATAACTAGTGACAAATCGCCTTTCCAATTGATTGCTTCTGTTACGGTTATTCTGTCTTTCGACATGCTAAACACCGGAACGATATACACAAGACTACACGTACACCGGAATTTTCGCTTCCGGAATTGTCAAGCAGTTAAATAACAAGTGTTCGAACGAATCAAGCATTTATCCTGTGGTAGGTTTCACCTACATATATCATGTGTCATTTATCATGCTAAATTCTTTAAATGTGGTAAGGTGAGACACATTTGATCGGTTTGTAGGACCACTCGTAATTTCATAGCAAGCAATGCTACACTTTGTAATTCTGATACTATTGATTCGGGTGATCTTAATAATCGTGTACAATCCTTGTGTACATCTTACATTACCTCACTTCATATTCCAGAATGGTTGTAAAAATCGTTGAAACTGTTATGAAAGAGATTGTGTTATCTCACAAAAATAAGCTTTCATTTTACCGTAATACTAGAGGACCCGAAAATATACTCCCACTAGATTGGATGCTTGATCCATATGATATACAATAACTAGATTTCGTTTTATCAGATACCTGATTCACGATCAAAACTAGAGAACCATAATAAACGTTAAACAATATACTATTACAATCAGTTACAAGCAGTCACTCCGATTAAGTTCAGAATAGTAGTCAATATCAGGAAAGGAAGCTTCATATTGAATAGTCAGTAAGCTGAGTGCCTGTTTATTGTTGCTCAGTTGGGAATCACAGTTACCTTCACGACCACAAATCAAATTCACAATCTTATGTTAGTTGATTATCTGCGAAGCGTACTGAAAACATCAAGTCTTACGAATCTAATGGGTTACCCGTTATAGTTCGGAACAGAATCTATTAAATTTGAGGCGTAAGCTAATCAGAATAATCTTCAGAATAATAGGAATTTATTTATTATAGAGCGAAAACTATATAGTAAATGATGTTCTCAAGTGCTGTTAAATTTCTGTTAGGTTTCTATTGATACACTGTTGTTCATTTGTGACCCACCTTGACTGATTCCAGGTATTTGTGCAATTGCATCGATGACATCATCAAGACCGGCTAACACTTTATCGGCGATTTCAGTAGATGGCCCTGCGAAAACTGATGAACAAAAGGAAGAAAAACAATCAGAGTGATGATAAATCGTCGAACAGAAACAACGATAACCGTATGGGTGGAAAATAATAAAATCAGAGTACAACACAATAGAATGTGAAAATACATTAGTCGGGAGTCGGATAAAAGAAGAAAATTTTTCAAAAAAAAGAATAAGAGTTACCATCGAGTGATAAGATCAAGTGTAACAGAACTAAAAACTCACCACGTATATGAGATTCGAATAACACAAGCAGTACAACCGTGATGAGCTGAAATGAGAAGATCGATCAGACAGATAATATCACACAACAGAATTGTAACATACAGTGAGGAATTGCATAGTGTTGATTTGCTGAAGAACTGAGTGTTGGATTCTCGATTGTGTGACGTGTGACTGAGTCGCTTTTTGACTGCAAACATTACACCATTGTATTTATAGTGGACTTCAGCCATTGCATGTCCACACACGTGGTCACACTCGAAGTCTGGTAGTTCGATAGAATCAGTAGTCGAACACGTGTTTTACATTAGAGCTCAGTGATTTCCCACCTTTGTTCAAACACATACATGTATCATATATTCGGAAACGTCGTGAATACGTTTGCTTTTGATCGGAATGACGGAAATTTGTTGAGAATGACAGACTTTGAATAATAATTTGAAAGTTTCATACGATCAACTCTTTTGCCCATACATTTGTGCGAATCAGCAACAGATTTGTACGAGTAACGTCCAGTTATCCAGATCAAATATCTTAACCTTTGTCGTTGAAACGGACTGTTTACGTACATTTATCACCCTTGATAAAGCGCTTCTTTTCAACCAGTTGATCAGAGCTTGAGCCAACACATTCTTCACATGTCACACAATCATGTTTGTCAATCAATTATTTCACTGTCCTGTCTAGTATTACTCACACTGATGCCATCTCAAGTTTGTTTGTCGCATGTTGTCACTCGCGGATATTCGTCACTAGTCTTTTTCATCGTGATCTCGGTTGTTCTGAGAATCTCTTCTGTAGTTGTCTCTATCACTTCTTCTGTTTTCACAAAGCCAGAACTACATGACATACGTTGAGTGGGATGTTGCTGTGTTGTTTACAAACACTGACGGGCTAACATTTATTGAGATCCGTACTTCGATGTGGCAAGTGTTAGTTGACCTTCAGTGTGATCGCTTTCATTTTACACACCATCCACTATTCAAGATATTTTATAGTGATTTCTACACGCGAGCGTAAGAATATTTCCATTTGATGATCTTTTTGAGTTTATTCTTGAAACGTCGTCTCCGTTAGTGTCGAGCCTATACAACATGTCCTTCTGAAATATATGACTTTTCAGTCTGCCTTATGTCACAAATCCTGTATCAATTGACCAGTCGTCCAAAGTAACGTGTGAGTTGGCTTCACACAGTTCATACCGTAATCACTGCATTATCAAATAGAAAGCTGGATGCTTACGTCTTATGATAGAATAAACCCACTCTATATTAGTTAAGTGACTGAAGTTCTTGTAAGAACGCAATTGTGTCTGTTGTGTTGTGTCAATGAGTGAAGTTAGCCTAAATGATTTGTGAAGGACTATGAATATCAAAATATCATATAATAATCTTTTCATTGGATATGATGTTTGTAAGGGACTCAAAATTATTTACTGCGGGAATCAATGATCTGCGTTTGCTGATCACAACAGGATGTGATACGAAACGGAAATATTTACAGATGACAAAAATCTTTGCTTTTGAAGATGATATTTAAGTGTAACTGGTTACCGTTCGTGAGAAATACTGATTGTCACATTCGGAAATATATTCCATGGTTACGTAGAACATGCTAATCAATTTTCACACAGTGTCAGTTGTTTTTAAACATGGTGTTCTCCCAAACAATGATAAATGGGCACTAAATTCAACCAACGAATACACCTTATTGTCGAACATTAAACTTCAAATTAACCTTGAGTATTAAATGCATGAACATTTGCAATTAATTAAGTTTTTCGGCAGGCAGCTAGGAATTACGAAAATTGGTTTCGTCACTTGAGGGCAGATACACATCAATGTGTCTGGTGCTTACAGTAACGAAAACAATGGAAACTATGTTGTACATTTGGAAAATTTGCCGACCCTTTATAAATTTACACATCAAAAATAAAAATGTACTGTTTTACTTAAACAAATAGTACCACTCAGTTATTCAACCAATAATTTTTCCCACAATAATCAATCTAAATTACAATTAATAGACAAATTGATAAGAAATATTAGAAAATTATCGAACACTCCAAAAAAAGTGTTGTTCTATCTTTACTGGATAGATCAAGTGAAATTCCGTTCAAAATGTAATAGTTTGTTGCTATATAACACAAAGTGTTTCCAATTCTGGGAGAGTGCTTCAATTGAAAACCGAAACGCACGATCCCAGTCAATTCATGTAACACGATCAAAGATGGAACAATCAATATGGCTGCCGTCAACTGAAACAACATAGATACAGTTCAGAAAGAAACATAGAAACTCAGTCAAAGCGAAAATGCTAAAACTGTCATGAAATGAAACAACACAATCTCAAATGACATCAAAATGACTAACAATAATGTACAACTAAAGAAACCATTAAGAACAAGTTGCAAATTATGCATGGAGGGATTTTCACACACGAAGTCTTCACAATGGATCTTACGCCAGGACCTTGCGAGGATCGCTACTGCATTTCTATAAGCTTTCTTCCCAGATTCAGTCTTTTATTCTTTCAGTTGATTGATCACTCAGATGAAAATAAAGTTGATCACCACAATTACACAAGAAAGCATGAGAAGTACATTCAGTAACACAAGGTGATTTCAAGAAATCAGTCTGGAAAATGATTATTAACAGAGATCGTGATTGCACATCGTTCCCATCCGTACTTCTTACTTTCACGCAAATGACTCACATTGTCTTCGTACAACACATTTTTCTTACCTGCTAATGCAATAAGGGCATTGAGAATGACATAAGGTAATGCATGAAATTGATCCACAGACATCATTTGGATGGTTAAAACGTGAACTTAAATGTTGTCAAATGAACCATGATTCACAACAGCATAAATCGTTGTCGTCGACTATGTGGATATACAGTTTTGAAGCAATGTATTGGTCCACATGAACATACTTTAAGATGTAAGGTGTGGTTCAGAAAAAACTTTGTTTTATTGACAATATAATGAATGATTGTGTTGATAAGTATGGATTATATACAACATGATGATAAAAGCTATAAAGATTTGAATATTTTCCCTGAGAAGCGAATGATAACATATTGATTTTATG
>NW_017386026.1:2322900-2330841 GCF_000237925.1 Schistosoma mansoni | reverse complement strand
TGCAATGTATCTACTTTCTATAAACACAGTCTTCTTCGTCTAAGGACCTTTCAATACCCTTATAATTTAGACGTTATCAACGAAGAAATCAATTATATACTCCTTTGTGTACTGCTAACTGAAACATTGTGGTATTGCGTCGCTCTCATGAAGTTCTCAAACGACTGTAGGTTTGAAAATCAGACTCAATGATTTATTTTTATTATCTAGTGTTTCAAAAGCATTTTTATCAACATAATTTCTGACATTAAAGCTTTCATATCAATTGATATGATTTTTGTGTTATGACCACATAATTCTTCCTAATTTCATTGCATAAATAACTAAACCTATTCTGTATCCCAGTGTTCCACTAACCCATTGTTATTTAGAATTTCAAAAGTTAACTAACATTGGTTGTAGAATACCTGAGTTTGACAATATGCAGTTTTCATATTTCAAACTAGCTATACCAATATTGAAAACATGAAATCATGAGACTTACGTTTTGTCCTAGTATGGGATTACGATTTATCAAATCATCATTTTCTTGCTCAACTAAACGAACTGTTATATCTAGAGCTCTAGATTCTTGCCATCCTGCGTACTACTAGACTACTTGAACGATTGAACCCACAACGTCGCAAGAGAGAAGACAGAAGACTAGTAAGTGGGAATTTTATTCTCAAAACAGGGTCAAATATAGTACAAAAACCTCATGTATTTATAGTTTTTTGGATGAAAGTAAATCATCATTTCGGACAGCCAATAGGCACATAGGAGGTCCCTCTTATTCATCCAATAGGGAAGCTATGCGTCGGCATTCTAGAATGTTCCCCAAGTGGTGATTGGATGGAATATCTTCGGCTCTTTCTGGGCTTCTTGAGGCTTCCTTCAGTTTACCATCCTTACATGAACTATTTTGATTAAATCTATATTCATACAACTGGTGTAAAAATTATTTCAGTACCAGGATTCAGAATGACTCGGAAGAAATCTTTATATTAAATAAATTGATCACTTTTTATATGTGATATTTAATACAAATGTAGAAGAGAAATTGTTAAAAAGCTAAAATAGATTGGGAGTTTATGTTAGACAAAAAAAGTAAGCTTATTATATTTGAATTTAATTAGAAATGTAATAGCTTCCGGTTAAATCAACATATACCCACATACAAAAAGAAACAAAGAGAGCAAGTGATTAGAAATGGTCAATGATATTTTGTTGATATGCAGTATAATTCATAAATTTAAACTAAAGATGTTTATTTAGCAAAGATGGATAGTGGCCAGCAGTGGAATTCAGAAAGCGCATTTCGTTCTATTCAGGACTCGTCAGCTGGATGTACTTGCATCTCAGAGTTACTGTTTACCCTGGGACTCGAACCCAGTACCATTCGTATAAAACGCCATCGCATTATCCATTCAGCTACTGAGTCCTGATAGCCACTTGCTTATGCAATGATATGAAGTTTAAATTCACTTGGTATTGTTTGTTTGAATCTTCCCATTAATGTTTAGGACTGCAATTGATCAGTCTCTTATTGGACATATATATGCATACTGTGCGTATTACCTCGATATAGCCTTAATTTACAAGTATTTTATATATGTTTATATTTTCATTTTCTACTAATTAGCATTTTTATTCTCGATTTATTTTCTCATTTAAAAATAAATAAATGATAATTGAAAAACTTTCATGCAAATTATAAATTTTTTTTCCTTTTTTTAAAAATCAATCTAATTGAGCAGTTCCAATAAACATGATTGGATGATATTTATATATATATATATATACTGATTTAAAAGGCAATTAAAATGTTCCTTTCTAACTAAACTTAGTAATTTTATCAGAAGGGGGTTTTATGGAGATTTTTTATATAGTTGAGATCATGATTCAATTGAAGCTAGACTATCATGAAAAACCTGAAAGCACTGGACGGCCGTTTTGTCCTATTATGGGACTCCTCAGCAGTGCGCATCCATGATCCCGCATTCGCGAGATTCGAACCCAGGACCTACCAGTCTCGCGGCATAGCACTTAACCGATAGACCACTGAGCCGACATCCAGCGGTGTTAATGTCTAACCTCAACCAATCCACGAAATTGCGCGATCAACTTCCATTGTACTGAGGTAGATACCTGTCTCTACCTGATATGGATTAGATCCACTGGTCACGACTTCTCACTAGAACTCAAAGAATTACTTCAAGGAGTCAGTCACTAATAGTAATTTTATATAATTTATACAGATTGTTCACTTTATGGTTAATTGAGCACATATTAAGAACAAGAATATTTGTTCATCCTTAATTTATGTAACTCCTATTAATTTATATCATGATTCATTTCTATTTAATAAATATTCATGATGTAATCAGCTTATCATAGTAGGAATAAATAGAAAAAAATTAGCATATCATATCATATGTGTTAACGAATCAAAGCAGGATATCTGTATTCAGAATGTTTTAGTGAGAACAATAATAATAATAATAATCATTTACCTAATACATTATCAATGTATTCATTCAAAATTGAAAGCAACTAGATTGATAATTCATTTCAGAATGCCAATCAATTGTCGCCGATATTGTTTATCATCAGACAATAATCCTTGGTTCTTAGTTCCAATAAATTGATTATATCTTTCATTGGTTAGTGATAAACATAAAAATAATAAGAATAGTGTAAAATTCCTTGTTGACATTATTTCCAAAGACAATATTTTGCAGATGACTGACAAGTAAGAATTACATATACAAAAGTAAAACAAGGAAAAAGTGATATTACAGTAAGTAATTGAATTCTCATATAAAATAAAGAATATAGAGATTTGTAGATAAGTTTAGAAGTAAGCATTGATGATATATTGTTTAGAAAAAACAATGAAAGATTTACAGTTAACTAAGAAAACAACAACAGAATGGTATACAAATAAAAAGAAGTCATTTGACTTGATTGTAGATTTTATCGGATTATTATTATTACTAACGGCTTTATTCAATATTATAGAATTCTCAGCAAAAAGTTTTCTATTATTTCTTGATCAATATTGACGATAAATATTGAGTGGTCACAAGTTAGATGTTAGTAGTTCAAGAATCGACATCCGAATGACGTTCATTCTTTTCAATGCATATTGCCAGCCAACATGATGTCGCTGATAGACCCATTTTGTAACTAGTACAGCGAAAGGTCGTACACTTTACAGAAACGCACCTTAATATGTTATGTGACTAACAGACATAATGATGTGTTGAAACAAAAAAACAACTTGTTGAAATATCTAGATGGCAGAAACAGGTAGCTCTGATATTCAAACAGGCCGCCATAGAGGTAAGGAATATAGAAAAGTGAATCCATTGGTTTGTCTCAATACTTAAATTTTCATCCTAAATGAATCTCTAATTATTATATATATTTGATTAAGTTACAGTATTTTCATGAAAGACATTATACACATAAATTATAGTTCAATTTGCTGTTAATCAATGATATCTGTCTTTTAAAATGTATTCATCATTTGAGATTAAGGAATTGTGAAAAAGTTCTGAATAGTATTTTAGCAAGCTGATTGTTTCACTGAAACAATTTGAGTTGACCTAAACAAAAGAATAATCTCAGATTATATGATTCTAAAAAAATTGGCTTTACGTGTTATGGTAATGTATTTCAGTAGTATATATTTTTGTTCGCAATTTTATGACAAATATTGCTCACAGATAGAATTTAGGTAAAATAGAGATTTCAAAAAATTGTATTTACGCTTATTAAGACTTAAGTTTCCAATTAGTCGAATTTAAAAACACATATCTTTCTATGAACTTATGTGTACAGTTCATCGAAGAAGGATACACTTAGTGTACATAAAGACCTTTGTATTTCAGATTTTTAGCACTGATCAATAATATTGAAAAATGGAATTTCAAGCAACAAATAAATAGTCGCAGTAGTTCGAAATGTCGATTCAACAATAGTCATGGATTCCTATGCATATGAAGAAAGGAAGTAAGTTTGACTAAGAAGAATTAGCAATATTATCTGTCAGATGACTAACAAAATAGGACGTAAAACAATTTTAATTTGAATACTCCATTATGTACAAATCAAAATGGTCAGATTACATTTTAACATTTCACTTGTACTAAATGAATTGTATCGCAAATAAATTATATGCATGAATTATGTATTGCGGACTGATAGCGAAGTAGATGAAGCAGTCAATTTCCCATGATTAACTCTTGGGTTCAGAATTTGGTTCATCTACTTTGGTTTCAGCACTAGCTCAAACATCTACTGTAGATCAGAATCGAGTGCATAAACTTTAACTCAGCAAATAAGCTACATTATATATTTATCTAGATGCAATGAATGTATCTACAACTTTTGTTAAGCAAACTCCTATGAGAACTGTTTGGCTGTAGATCTTAAAAACAGACTTTATTATGAAACGTTAATCATGATAAAAACCGTACATCTGATTTGGTAGACTAGTCCCTTCAAATAATTAAACTAAGCACTTTACAGTAATTACTTTTGTATCCTATGTCCCTATATGCTTTACCTTAGCAATCAACAGAATATACGTCAAACATTTTCTTAAAAATGTATATTAATATTCTAAATGTACACCTATCATGAGCAAACCAATTTAGATCATTTACACAACTCAAATTCGAAATCAGTAGTTTTCTATGGCAGTTTCATTCTGTAGGCAAGTAAACTTGATACAATAAAATGCAACGAATAAAAAATCAGAGGACTTTTGGTAACTTGGTGTCTTAGTGGAACTTACCTAATTTCGAACTATATAAACAAGATCTAGTTGGTCGATGCCTTCATCATTTCTATGAGTGAAATGGTGGGACAGGTGATTTAGTGTTCCAATGGACTACACGTAGGCCACTTTAGTGACTAAGTAGACGTTCAGTTAACACGAATAACTCTTACCCGATGTTCTATAACAATATATAATATTTGGGATAAAAAATGTTTCCCTGACCAGGCTGGTTGATTCAATAATTTAGTTCAACGAGTTGTAACAGAAGCAGATGTTCAATATGTGACTGGAAGATTTTTCTTAGACGGGTTTGTCCGAATATGAAGCAGTCGAATTTGTTTGATAATCCTTTTTTTCTTTGACACTTTCACCCTAATAATGTTGCATAATTTCTGTCATTTAATTCTAACAAGCAAATTTCAACCAACCATTGGCTTTTTTAAATCCATTTAAAGAAGTTCGTCAAATAACAGTAGTTTATCAAAGAACAAGTAAAGAGTAGTTTAATAGTATAATTCGAGTTAAAATTTTCATATTTCTTTTTTGTAAACTGAAATGGTAGACAGGACTGTTCTGATTATCCTAATGATTAATGCCTAGAACATTATTTGAATAAGTTTAACAAAGCTGAAGTTATTATTGATTTTGTCGTTTTATTTTCATTGTAATTAATTACAATGAAATTCTTGTAATGAATATAAATATATGCGGGTTCTTTTGTTTTGATTATGATAAACAGTCAATATTTATTAATAATCAAAGTTGTACAAATAGCATAATCTCATTAGATATTTACTTGAGAACAATCGGCAAGGAGTAATTTTCAAAAATACTGTTTTTTTTAAATGATCAGTTCTTCACGAGATCAATACGCCCTCGACGAATTCAAAAGCCCATCTTTTATGGGTACTGAAAAAGATCATAATCGTATGCAGGGACTGTGGAGATTATTAGATCTTATTGTCTAAATCATGGACTAATCTTAGTTAAAAAGAAAACCATAAAAAGTAAATAAACACTGGACAACTGTTTTGTCTTAGTACAGGACTCCTCAGAAATGTAAATCCATGACCCATCGGGGATCGAACCCAGGAACTTCAAGTTTCGCGGTGTGGAGGCATACTGCTGAAGAATACGTATAATACTAGTACGCTACAGTTGTCCATTAATTCCTAGTTTTCAATGGTTTTTAGCTAAGGTCAGTTAATGGTGTAAACTATAAAATAGTCAGTATAAACCGGTTACGGAATGACAATGACATAATCTTTCCTTTCACTCAACACAAAATTATGAAATCGAATCATAATTCATGAATTTACCATGAACATATGAGTATATTGATAATTGTACTACACATTTGTGTGCATATTACACATCGATCTATAATTTTACAATCTCCAAAAATGAGTTTGAAATTTTCAACTTGACAGACAAAAGAAGTTGTGTCATTTATCAACTATATACACATAACTTATAAAATTGATTCTATATGTGTACCTAAAGTTGATTTTTTTCTTTAATATTCAAAAATGAGCATTTCTGTTGAATTCTTTAGTAATAAAGTTAAATCAAGAAGATAAAATTTGGCTTTTCTTTTAAAGATAAATATTTTTTTTCTTATATGCACACTTTAAATAGTTAATAAGAGGAACAGCTATACACACAAACAAACGTAGGGAACGCAACGAGAAATTCAAAACATAACTGACTGACATTAACTCAATGTTAATGTCTTTGTTTAAAAAGCATTTGAAATCAGAAACGGTAAAATCTTCCGATAAACAAAATAAAAGAAAAAATAACCGAACAAAAAAGTAAAACGAGAAAATTTTTTCACAACAAAACAAAAAGCAAATTTAGATCAAAGTGAATATTGTAGAAATGTATAAGCACACCGGTGAGAGGAGATTATTAGTACTGTAGACACTAGTTATTATCATATAAAAACTATAAGTGATATATATTTAATGGATGAGATAACAGTGTATAACACGTAACAGGATCATAGAAATATTTGTGTATGCTTAAAAGATATTAAAAAAACGAACACAGCAGTTAATTATGCGAAAGCAAATATACAAATGCATGAATATAAACAAAAAACTTCAGTAATTTAATTCACATGGTCATGACTGTATTAGTTGGGACATTTACAAGCACATTTATATTATTAGTATTAGTATCAGTATTATTTGATTCATTCAAATTCAGTGGACTAGCAGTATTCGTATTAGTAGTCGTTGCTGTATATCGTTCAGCAGAATTAGCATATATACGATCCCAACCGTATGGATGACGAGAACAACAAAAAGCATAACAATTCCATAAGAAACCCTAAATGAATAAATATTCAATGGAAGAAATAATAATAATAATAATAATAATGGCGAGACTAAAGAACATGGACGAGCCAATCAGAAGCTTTCGCGGGTTTTCAAGGTCACGGCGGTAATTTCGGAACATGATGCTTACGTACGATCGCTTTACAGCGGATTTTCCAGAAGACGTGATAATTGAGCGACTACAAGAAAAGGGATTATTAAGAAGCTCCTATACTTGTAACTGCGGTAGTCAAATGACCATTGTACGGTGTGCAGACTATCGTGATGATATTATCTTTCGATGTCCTTCATGTTGGAAGAAGAAATCAGCTCGAACAGGGACTTTTTTGCTCGGTCAAAATTAAGGTTAAGACAAATTATGCTCCTTGTTGCGAATTGGATAATAAAAGCACCGGTAACACTAGCTGCCACCTTTGCCGATGTAAGCGAAGTTTCGGCAGTTCAATGGTACGAGTTTTGCCGAGATATTTGTGCAACAAAACTGACAAGCGTACAGCAATTGTATGGAGGAGTGGGGAACATTGTTGAAATAGACGAAACGGTTGTAAGGAAACGCAAATACAACCGTGGCCGTTGTATTAAAGAAGATTGGGTAAGTACCTCTTCCATAAATATACCTCACAGGTCCTTGGAATATATGATAGATCATTACAAAAAGGACACTTCCAAAGAGTCAGGAACCGGCAGGCACCAACAATCATACCGATTATACAGCAATATGTGCTGCCGGGCACTACTGTTTATACAGATGATTGGAGAGCGTACAGGTGTCTAGGTAGACTGGGATATGTGCATGAAGTCGTTATACATAAGCGACATTTCGTTGACCCT
>NW_017386026.1:2316571-2322700 GCF_000237925.1 Schistosoma mansoni | reverse complement strand
AGTAGTAGGTTCAACGAAATGTCGCTTATGTATAACGACTTCATGCACATATCCCAGTCTACCTAGACACCTGTACGCTCTCCAATCATCTGTATAAACAGTAGTGCCCGGCAGCACATATTGCTGTATAATCGGTATGATTGTTGGTGCCTGCCGGTTCCTGACTCTTTGGAAGTGTCCTTTCTGTAATGATCTATCATATATTCCAAGGACCTGTGAGGTATATTTATGGAAGAGGTACTTACCCAATCTTCTTTAATACAACGGCCACGGTTGTATTTGCGTTTCCTTACAACCGTTTCGTCTATTTCAACAATGTTCCCCACTCCTCCATACAATTGCTGTACGCTTGTCAGTTTTGTTGCACAAATATCTCGGCAAAACTCGTACCATTGAACTGCCGAAACTTCGCTTACATCGGCAAAGGTGGCAGCTAGTGTTACCGGTGCTTTTATTATCCAATTCGCAACAAGGAGCATAATTTGTCTTAACCTTAATTTTGACCGAGCAAAAAAGTCCCTGTTCGAGCTGATTTCTTCTTCCAACATGAAGGACATCGAAAGATAATATCATCACGATAGTCTGCACACCGTACAATGGTCATTTGACTACCGCAGTTACAAGTATAGGAGCTTCTTAATAATCCCTTTTCTTGTAGTCGCTCAATTATCACGTCTTCTGGAAAATCCGCTGTAAAGCGATCGTACGTAAGCATCATGTTCCGAAATTACCGCCGTGACCTTGAAAACCCGCGAAAGCTTCTGATTGGCTCGTCCATGTTCTTTAGTCTCGCCCAGTATCCACTTTAATTCTTTGGTTTTGTATAATAATTTTTTACTATACACTGTGTTTTGATTGGCTAATATTTCTCAAGGTCATTTAAGATTCGTTCAAAGGTTGTCAATGTTCTTTAGTCTCGCCATAATAATAGTCATAATGAACATATTCTAACTTATCATTACAATTTATATATTTATAAGAATGATTATTGATGAATATCATAAATAAACACTAGAGTTGTACATTTTATATTGAAAGGATTTCACAATCACATTAAATGAAGTGAGTATTAATAATCAGAATAGTTGACAAATATGACATTAACATTATGATCCAATTGTTATATCCCGAAGAGAATTATGAATGGTAACTCTGAGGACTGTTTATGGACCAATATGATACGTATATTTCCTATTGTATAACTGTTAAGTAACTAAAGTATCCATATTCGTGTCCCTTTTATGATAAGCTTTATTTTGACCCATAGACTATTACTACACGATTTACCATTTTTTAGTTATCCCTAGTCTATTAATTACTGTTCCCCTTATTCACAGCCCTATTTGGCCAAATCTTGTACAAATGTTATTTTCTATTTTATGGTACGATGTTGTCAGTTTGTTTGGTATATAAACCCAGTATGTTTGAGAATAATGATTCGTATTGCAGAGGCTGTTATTGTTGTTCTGAACTTAACTGGCTGGGTTAGGCAGAAAGCAGGACTGATAAGTACTCAAAACTGCTCATACGGCTTTTGTGTATCATTGCTCTGATAGATAATTCACTCCTCTCTCATTGGCGGGAATCAGCACGCTCATATATAAAGAGGGCAAGCAATCAATTGATATAACACAAATCCAACTGATTGACGAGCCAATATATAAATGCTTAATCGTATACAACAAATCTGCTGGACTGATGGGTTATAAAATATCGGCACAAATATAAACAATTCAACTGACTTCTGTAAACTTGAGTCAACCAAGATGAAAGCAAGTTATCTTTTAGATTACCAAAAGGAGAATATACCAACAAAAGTTTTAATAATAATATATAGTTTTGAAGTATACTTTATATAGTTCAATAATATGAATAGGCAGTTAGAATTTATGATCATAAATGTCTTCGGAACACTGTCCACTTATTACAGAATAATCAAGTGAGTAATGTCCGGTTTAAGTGTATGACAGTAAGTAAATATAGTAAACTGGTTGAATAAACTTTGAATATTGATATACTGAAGTGGTTACGATGTATTGGACATGTCGAGCTACCATCTACCCTCCAAACGTCAAACGATAACTAATAAAGGAGTAGATTTTAAGAATTCAAAAGGTGGCTAGACTAATCCAAAAATTAACCAACTGTTTGTCGAAAGATGCAGACTTCCAGCCTGTGATCCACAAGATATTCTTAATTTATGAACGAAGACCTTTAGGTAGCATCGGTAGGAATTAATCACAGTAATGCATACAACCTATTCATTCTCTGTGTACATATAAATCCTAAATTTGTATGCTACGTTATTCGGTTTTATTCGTTTCTTTAGAATTATATTAGTTCAGTTTAGGTTACCGTACTTATCTGCCTATCACCTTATTAATTTTCTTAAGCTATGGAATTACATCGGAAAATACTGTTAACCGGGGAAAAATGTTATCAGATACTGGACGCCCTTAGTTGAAATACAATCCAAATACAATTTTTCTTTGAAATATAATCCTTCAAGTAAAACCTATTTCGATTATCTAATGCTGATTAAACAAACAGTTGATATTTATCTATCTAGCTGTAGCCAATTCTAAGGACAGTCGGGATTAGCACTAAACGGGTAGTATGAAGAAAAGACAACTACATACCATATTTGGTGAGCAGGGTGAAAACTTTACAAAAATTCATTACCATAGCTCAACTGCCAGATCAGTAGATCAAAAACTTGAGGTTTGGATAGTTCGAATCCAGAAACGATTAACTTAATACTCCATTCATCAACCATATGTAAAATATGCGAGCAACACAACTTATACAACTATTGTTGATAAAAAATTCGAAACTAAAACTCATGTTGATTTTTCAAAAAATAACTACGACACATATCATCATAAATATCTCCACAACAAAACATAAAATGGTACCGTAACTCGAAATAATATCCTACTTGATTGAAAGGATTTTCATCAGATTTTAAACTTTGTAAATAAGTAATACGATCATGTGCTACTGTTTCCCATGTTGTTTTATTGACTAAAGCCAAATAGATATGAAATCCAAGTATTACAGTAACCGGTACTCCACAAATAATAAGCATTATTATAAAAAATAAGAATAGACTATTGTTCTTAAACCAAATATTCCATTTTGACGCTTCAACCAATGAATACCTGAAATGGGCATAAATATATTGAATTTAGAAAATGACATAGTTAGATGAAAGTGTATACAACACGCATTACTTCATAAATTGAATATACCGCCTTCTCGTGGCGAGGGTGTTGTTCACGAAATCGAGAGGACGAAAAGCGAATGTTCGGCGCTTTAACCGGGTCGGTGGACACGGTGAGTCCACCTAGGGGAGTTGGAAAACCTTGATTCCAAACCAATGGTGAACATAGGCTGGCTCCAGTATCCCGAGGGAACAAATGGTGTATGAATCAATCGTTGATCACCGGCTCCCATGGGAATGCATCTCCTTCCGATGCTCCACTGTCTTGTGAATCAGATCTTTATGTCAAAGGCTCCGGGTGTGGTCCGCTAAGAAACCCACCTGCTTGAGTTTGGGCACCCCGGACAGTATCACAGCTCTCACACACACCAAATGAGATTTGTGTGGCGCATATATATATATATATATATATATATATATATATATATATGGTGCCCTCTTGTACCAATATTTGTGTTTAAATAAATAAACAGTAAACAGATTAAATAACTGCCAAAACATGAACTTATTTGATACAACAAAAGAAAAGAAACATTAAAATGAAGCAGTGTTCAAGTTGGAAATTTTATAACAAAATAACGAGTGGCGATCGGAGCAAATGGTGCGTACATAAATATGGGCAATCACTAGTAAGTAATATTATTTGAAAGCATATCTACACCTTCATTCATAATAATTAACTATGGTCTGAATTAAATTCAACTTAGTATTGTTTGTTTGAATCTTCCCATCGATTTTGTTAGGACTGCAACTGGTCAGTCTCTAATTGGCATATGTGCATACTGTGCGTATTGCCTCGATATACCTTAATTCACAAGCATGGTTAGCAGAGATGGATAGTGGCTAGCAGTGGAATCCAGGACGCGCGTTTCGTCCTATTTGGTCTGAATTGTTTAAAAAAACTAGTAACTATGATAGAATTTCATGAAAACTTCTTGACTGAATAAGATTTACATCTTAGAGTGAACATTTTGTGAATACTAAGTATATCAGTCAGTCACAACGTAGAACTTCGTACGTACGTACATCAGTTCGAGTTGCCATACCACATTAGCACAGAGATGCAGTTGTCGATTCAAATCCCATAGTGGTAGAAGTAGTAGGAGTATAATCAGAAATCCAAAAGATTAGGGGTTTCAAGAAATTATTGAAGGAGTATAGTACAGTGAAATAAATTTGGAAAGAGAAAAAGATAAAGACATGAGGAATTCAGAAGATTAGAATTTGGTAGAACACAAAGAGTGGATGCATCTTCGCCATTGCAAACGATTTTGAGCCATGTCATTCAAGGTCTCTAACCATCGGTTGCTGTCATCTCGCGAATCCCAACCAGGTAGTCTACACCTACCAACATGGCCCAGTCCACTTGTCAGTGACTTCATTGATTTGTGCCATGTTTTGGTCTGGCCACCCCTAGCTTTCTTCCAACCTACTCCTACACCATGAAACATTGCACGTCGGGGCAGTCGGTGGTCGGGCATACGTAACACATGTCCCAGCCATCTCAACTGATGAAGTTTCACTACTTCATCAATCGATTTGCCATCCCTACCTAGTACTCGTTTCCTAACAACTGCATTACTTACTCGGTGGTCCCAGGATATACGAGCAATGCTTCGAAGACACCTATGATCGAACACTAGTAGCCTACGAATATCCTCTACTCTTATTGGCCATGTTTCACTGCCATAGAGTAGGACGGAGCGAACTGCTGCACAGTAAACCCGTCCTTTGGTTGCTAGACGGATATCTCGCCTACGCCATAAATGACGCAAGTTGGCGAAAGCTAGACGAGCCTTCTGTATCCGTGCTGAGATTTCGTCACATACCAGACCACAAGGGCTGATGAGACTTCCAAGATAAGTGAAGTGGTCTACACGCTCAACTACTTCACTCCCTATCATTAGTTCAGGTGTCGATGCAACCCAATCCTGAAGTAACATTTTGCACTTCGAGGGAGAGAATCGCATTCCGAACATGCCTGCATAGTTGCTTATAGTGGTCAGAAGACTCTGCATGTTGTCAGCGTCTTCACCGAGTAAAACTATGTCGTCGGCGTATTCTAAGTCGACAAGTGAGTCTCCTGGTAAAAGTTCAACTCCTGGAGGTTTAGCTGATGAAAGTGCTATCTCTAAAAGTAAGTCAATGACAAAGTTAAACAAGAATGGGGAGAGTGGACAGCCCTGACGAACGCCACTTGTGGTAATCAGTTCTGATGACAGTTCGCCATAGGCTCTAACTCGACCAGTTGTGCTCGAGTAGAGAGCCTTTATGAGGTTAATGTACTTCTTTGGTACTCCTTTCAGTGACAAACATTGCCATAGAACCTCACGATCAACAGAGTCAAATGCCGCCTTAAGGTCAAGAAATACTACTATTGTGGGACGTCTGAATTTGTGTCTATGTTCTAGGACCTGACGTAGGGTGAATATCTGGTCTATGCAACCACGTCCAGGTCGAAAACCAGCTTGGTTTTCTCTAGTCTGCTCTTCACGAGCTTTGGTTAGGCGACCTAGTATTATTGAAGCTAATATTTTAGACACGCCTTAACAAGAATTTGAAGATAAAAATCAGAAAACGCCTAAAATTCGCCTTTTTAATATTGTTGTTATTATTATTAATGCGACCATATTATCAAGTAAACGTTTGTGTATATAGCTTTAAGTGACACTTTCAGTGTGAGGACTAATGACAGCCATTCAGTCAGCTACAATGTAGGACCAGGCACATTTATGCATCAGTCCAAGTTGCCACACCTCATTAGCACAAGATGAAAAAAATTCATGAAAGTAAAGTAGTTACTTCAATGGTAGTGTAGTGAACACAGCACCGGTTGGGGACAATCGAATGTATTTAAGCAAAAGTTACAGACCATCTCACTAAATTCTGATAACCATACAATGAAC
>NW_017386026.1:2299362-2316371 GCF_000237925.1 Schistosoma mansoni | reverse complement strand
GGGTATTTCTTGAGGGACCTGAAAAAGAAGTTGGATTAGTGTTGGTCTTAACGACCTGGGAGCGTGACCGCAGTGCCCAAGGGACATCTGCTTGAGGCCGGTCACGCACGGCCTTTTTGTGGGGGATTTTTGACGTGTTAGCTCCGTTCTTCAAAAGTCCTTACCGCCGGAGACGGAAATCCGTGGGATAAGGCGAGGTGTGCATTTTTAGGGTCGACCTTTTCTAACCCCACCCCTCCTTGTGGGAAGGCAGCATCGCTGTCATGCTGGTTGTCTGAAGGAAACACCTTACTGCTTTCACACCTCTGTACAGTCAGCAGTACGACTTCGCCTTCGGACCTTGGGATTGCTGCTTTTAGTCTCACCGCTCTTCAACCGACCTGTCTGGCATGGTAAGACCTTGAGGAACGATTGTTCCAGCCAGCATAGCTCGATTGGATCATCACGATAGGCAAGCCCGACCACCACGTCAAGGTAGCAGCAACGGTCGGGTATACTAAGTATATTCTATCACACAATATATTATTCTATAGGAGCGTTCAATCTCATTGAAGTATCCAACCTATCACTTAGACATTTCGTCTTAAATTACCATTATTTTCTTCACAACTGTTGTGTGACAGACAGATAAGTAGTTCTCTAAGAGGGTATTTGATGTGTTATATAATTATTTCCCTAGCCCTAATACTTACTCCATTGTCAATTAATGATTGTTGGCTAACATACGTACTAATCAAACAAATCGTGTGTTCTTGAAATGAGTCGTGTTGAAGCCAGGTAGAATAGTGCTGGTTGGATATCAAGCATACAGCGAGTGAATCGCATAAGCAGATAAGTCATTCAGTGTTCGCCTTAAGTAATTTAGTGTCCCATTAGTGAAAAGGAGAAATACAGGTGTTATTTCAACAACCATACGGATCAAATAGCTTAATTCACTGTATATGCTAAGTTACATATAATATGTACACATTCAAATGATCGACTTTATGTAATTTTTTCTGTACAACAATTCATAAAATAATCCACTGAAACAAACCGGGAGTTTATGGAATCAAATCCCAATGAGAAATAAATATATCGATCCTAAAGATGCAGATAACGTTTCCGTTTAGAATAAAGGTAAAAGATAAAAGATCATTAATTACAAATATTCCTACTACGATAATAATAATAATAATAATTATTATTATTATTATTATTTGCATTATATTTGAAATAATCTCAGAGATTGAAATTTAAATAATTCCAACATTTCGTTCAGCAAACTTATCTGGACTTCTTCAGGGTAATGATCAAAATCATCAAAGAATATTTATTTTTTTATTAATTTTATGTCTACTTCGGCAATTGAACCCAGTACTATTCGCTTCAAACCCCACTGTGTTATCCACTTAGCTGCTGGGTCCCAGAATGGGCACCAACTCTGGGGTGCAGGTACATCCAACTGACGAGCCCCAAACAGGACGAAACGTGCGTTCTGGATTTCACTGCTAGCCATCATCCATCTCTGCTTATAATGCTTGTGATTTGATGGTGATTTCAAGGCAATTCGCACACGATGTACATATGTCGAGAAAAATACTGATAGGTTTTGGTTCATAACATCAATGAGAAAATTCAAACAACCAATACATATAATAATAATATTAACTCTAAATAACTTACCAACAGTAATATAAACACCACCAAATTGAAATAGTTTGACAGAATAGAAATACAACAAATGCAGAATGATTTCGTTCCCCAATACAATTCCCAACCCATGGACAGTGATGATCAAACTTCAATACACAACGATTACAATCTGGACAATGACGACAACGCAATGGTTGCTATAATATTCAACATTAAAATGAATAGAGCTTAATAAACAGAAAGTCACTAATTTTAAAATGACTAATATACAATAATAACTTGAATAAGTTTATCCGTTGAATAAAATTGTGAGATTAATGATCGGAATAAATATAGAGAGCGTAGAATGGCCGAAACAATTATGCAACTAAATTCCATATTACATATTTTGATAGACTACATAGTGTATGAATTTACATGAATTCAATAAGCATAAAAAATCAACTAGTTTTCAATTAATAAATAAAGTGAAATGGTGTGTATTTCAACCGTAAATAAACATAAATACAATATGAAAGCAATGGTGGTCTGACGTTAATCGATTCATGATTTCAATGAAATTCAATAATTTCTACAAACCCAAACTGAAAATTATCATGTGCTCACTGATGACTAGTTTCCAGAGGGAATTCTCGAAGTTCTAGTGAGAAGCCATAACTAGTGGAGTTCGACTGTGGCAGTTACCCACCGAAGAAAATGGAAGATAGTCGTGCAACGTTGTAGATTGGTTAAAGTTAGACATTAATGAGGTTAGATGTCAGCTCACTGGTCTAGAGGTTAAGCGTTCGCACACTAGACCGAAGGTCTTTGGTTCCAGCCCCGTATGCAGGATCGTGGATGCGCAGTGCTGAAAAGTCCCATACTATGATGAAACGGGAGTCCAGTGACCCCAGGTTTTCAATGGTAGTCTGATGTTTATCGGTTCATGATTTCAATGAGAAAAACTGATGATTGGAAGTTTTGAGTCATTTTCCTCTATAACTAAGCATTTAGTTCTACGTTTGATATATTAAAATAAATGACAGGTAAATTGTCTTTTTTCTCATTACGGAAAAACAAGCATAAAAGTAATAGAATGGCATATAACAATGTAGTAAGTAATGGAGCATAATAATGTGAATCGGTTTAAAAGAACAGAACAGAACACATACTAACAATGTAAAGAGATCAAACAGTGTTAACAAAGGAAAGATTTCAAAATGAAATGAAATGAAAAAAGGCAGAAAATTTATAGGCTTGAAACATATGAAATTTAGAAAGAAATAAAATTTGAACATAATTGTGGGACTATGTGAAGTTTTGAGTTACATTTTTTACTGTGTACGATTTCGGAATTCATTTAAGTAACTGTATACTTGAATATAACGATCAAACCAATATAAAGAAAATTTACAGATTTGTCTAGTAGCAGTCATCTTAAAAACTTACCTTTCTTTAGTTAACGATATGTCTTTAATGGAATATCGTAAGATATTCAAAAAAGGTGACTTTATTTGAATTGATGATTACATTGTAAAAAGTAGTTTAAGTAATGGATACAGTGAGATAGATGTTATTTTATTGGTCTGAATAGTTTACAGAAGATTAGTGAATTATTGCGAGAAAAAGAAAAGCTAGCCTATTTTAAGATGTACATGTGAAATAATTGTGACTGTCACTTACTAATAGCTAGTGCAAAAGTTCATGATTCAATGGTTTAACTTTCTATCAAACAATTGAATAACCACCATCTTATCTCAAAATTAAAAAGACTAAGTAAAATAGTTTATTCACCTAATTAAATCATGTTCAATGAGTCAATTAAATCATCTAATCAAATTTAAATATTTATTTTCTAATAACTGGGGTCTAAGTAAGTTAGTTATCTACGGTCATTACTTAAGGTATCATTGTAATAATATCAAATGTAATTGATCTCGATCGAAGTAAGTTTATAAGTAGTAGATAATAGAATACTTGTTACAATGAGCTGTTATTCTAAGAATTATTTTTCTATAAGACTACTTTTTCACCTAAATCGATAAACGAATGCTAACTTGTAACAACATTAATCATATATATATACAGTGTCATTGTTAACCTAGAATGAAAAAAAAATAAAATGAAGTACTCTAAATATTCACGCCTCCTCTTAGTCAATGTTAACAAAGATAATACAACATTCGGTATATATATATGTATATATATATATATATATTAATTATGCATACCATACTAATTAGATGGTGATAATAATAAGAATAAATTAGAAGTCGATAGAATCGAAGTACTTTCACAGAGAGCAATTCATGTGATATGTTGAGAAAAGAAACACTGCAATACACTAAGAAACATATATATAGTATATATATATATATATATATATTAATTTGACAAGTTGGTAAATATTGAGGATAAAAGGGCTTATACACTTTTTTAAAAAAAGCACTATTGATACCAGTTGTTAAATCATAAGATTACTTAATAGAATGCTAATGATTAATTCGTAGTTAATTTTTATCGTTAAACTGATATCAACTGGTTGGAAAAACTATTGAAAATTAAGAAATACAAGGATAGTTACCTTGACCAATACAACATTAGAAATACATGAAAGCTATCAGCTAGTCGGAAACTTAATTTCAGGGTTTTCTGCCGACTACTTTCAACTACCTAGCATATTCTATGTTTGTTGGCTTTTAATGGTTTTCAATTTTTGCCAATTAATAATACATAAAAGATCATCCGGGTTAATCATATTAAAGAATTTTGGCGACTTTAGATATTTCGTACACTGTCATTGAAAGATAAAATTCACTTTCTTTTATCTTAATACAGTTGAATATAGCTCAGCAGTATATGGTCGAACTTAAGACATCTTGACAGAATGAGGTTTATAACTTAGCACAAAATTGACACCACATCTTATCAAAACATAGATAATTAAACGATAAATTTGTTATGAAGAAATCTGAAGACGATTATTTTAGAAAATTTGCTTGAACTTATGCGTCAATTAGAATTACTTCATGATAATTTTTGAATACAAAACGAAAATTGGATTGATAATAATGAGTGAATAGCATGAATACAACCTCCACAAACCACTTACGCTTACTAGAATACATATATCATTGTGTTATTTAAAGAATATCTTTCAGAATATTGTAGAGATATACGGTTTCTAGTCTATAGATGTTGTAGGCATGAAATCAAACACATAACAAAGTGGGAATTTAGTTAGAAGGGAATTTCGACACTGAGTAAATTTAACATAATCAAATTAATACATGAATGCAATGCAATTTCCGGTCTAACAGGAGTTAAAAATTTTTATCTTTCTATTGGGAATTCATTCAGATAGAAAATATCTATGGTAGGATGTACACAGAGCTTTCGTTTTAAAAAATCTTTAGAACTTAAAGATATTCACAAACTGTTTAATTTAGTCCTAATTTTATGATGAATTCAGTTCAGTTTCCATTGTATTTCGTATTGTTACATAGAAGTTAAGTAAGTTGAATTAGAAATGTACATCATAGGATGCTGGATCATTGGTTTAAAAGTTATGCTTTCACGAGAGATAGATCGATAGGATATGAGATCCTCAATGCTGGGTCCTACACCAAGATAGAATAGCTATGCAGCAATTCCTGACTTTCAATGGTGGTCTAGCCAAGATCACTTCATGACTTAAACTATGTTAACTTGATTCACTTTTTTATACTTAAGTTCACTTTTTTAAAAATGGACTATCATCAAAGTATTCCTAAGGATTTATAATTTCCACTTGTTAATATAAAGGATTGAAGCTGATCAGTCTCTCATTCAGTTACAGGTTTTTAATAAAACTGCGTAATGATTAGAAGTGGAATCCAAAATGAGCATTTCATCATATTTTGGACATGTGAGCTGGAGATAATTGCATCTCAAAGATAATAAGTTTGAATCTCACTGAGGGATTATCAACACTGGGATCCAGGTACATTCAGTTGATATCTCTCAAATAGATCAAAATGGGCATTCTGCATTCCACTCCTTGTCGCTACCTAACTTCAATCACCTAAGTAGACAAGTAATTCATAAAAGTGAAGAAACCTATTCTATGATGAACAATGCATCAGCCGGCAGTAAAATACAATTAAATATGAAAAAAACAATGAAATATGACAACTATTTCTCATGTGAATTAAATCCTATACTAATAGTAACAGTCTTACCTCTAGGAGACAATGATTACAAAATCTAATAGGAATAGATAAATTAACTAAAACTTCACAATCTGCATTCATTTTAGAGCATAAATTATTTGGCCAACTCTTTTTCAAATTCATAGAGAATTGATTTGGTTTTGTTTGAACAGTGTTATTTTCTTCGATTGTACATTGAGTTCCAGAGCGGTCAACTTGACGTTGAAAGCATGATTCTAATTGTGAATGATTCTTGTCTAATTTCAATTTCTTATAATTTATATCGGTATCATATTCATTAACATACATAGGTCGTTCATCACCAAAATCACTAGTTAACGAAATATGACCACGTCGATGTCGAAACCATCTAGCCTTTAAAAAGACAAAACGAACCGACATAAAAATGATTGAAACAGAAGATAAACAAAACATGGTTATAACTCCATGTGCACACAAAACATGCATACAGGAACGATACAGAACTAAAAAACATATTTGCGAAATCGGACCAATTTCTAGCTATTTCAAAATACAAACAATCATATGGATGTAATAAAAAAGGACTAAATTCGCTTTGGTTGAACTCAACATTCTTAAAGTACACTCTAGTTTGTGTGCAGTACAACAAAACACGGATTTTCAATTTTGAGCAAATATCAAAATCTTGAAAGACCATACCAAACTTCACTGAAGTACAGAATTTATCTGTCCATAAGCATCACATTAACCAGGTATTTAGTACTAAGTGTATCATATATATGAGTGGTTTGTGGTGATTTATCGATTTGTAGTTTTTCAACAACAACGGACCTTAACTATGCAATAAGTATAGTTGAATCAGTATGAAATATATCATCAACGATCAGATCCAATAAAGAATCCATTCAATGTAATAATTATAGGAATAAGTATGTAGCTTTAATTCTCCCAATTACAGATAATCTAGAACAAGATGTTATTGTTACCTTTTCAGCAGTCAAATAGCCTGGATCAATGCAACTTGTCAAACCATAAGTAATAAACGAAATACTGAGAAAGGCGAAAAAGCATACGAAATGAATGAAATCCTGTTCAATGAAAACAACTCGATGTAATTCTGAAAGATAAAATTTATAATTAAAAACAATAAATACCATAAAGAATAATAATTTAACTCATAAAGATTAATAAATGGACTGACTAAAATTATGAATATTTTGTTTTAAAAAATCAACCTGTTAAACAATAGATATTCGTATAAAATCTATAATAATTTATATTAAGACTACAATCTCAATTGACATGGAAACACATTTTCAAGATGGTGGTTGGAGGTGGTCAACAGGAAACCCTGGACCCGGGTTTCGTGCTACTTGGCACTCATCAGCAAGGTGTACCTGTAATCTTGAGGGAACTGCTGCTCCCTGACGGATTCGGTACCGTGTCACCCAGCTTCACAGTCAGAGAAGTTACCACTGAGCTATTCGGCCCGCGACCGACCTCCTGTAGGACTGAGATGTAATCATAATTGATTGATCACTGGGTGGTGATCAATGTTATGCATGTCAAGTCCTTCTTAGTGCTGATCGAATGCTATCGATCAAGTCAAATAACAGAAATAATTTTAAAAAATGTGACAAAAATAATCTTACTTCAACTTAATGTAATAAGAACAGTTGAAAAATTCATTTTTTTCATCTAAAACAACTGAATATTATTATTCAAAAAATTAACAACAAAAGCTCATGAACTGATAAAGATGGAGTTAAGATTGAACTGTTAATTTTGTAAAAGTTAGATGTAAGCAGATCAAGATATAACATAAATAAATACTTGTCTAGATAATATGGTTCTATACTGGTAACCGACGTAACTGAACGGTGTTTTTGAGAGCAGATACATATGAGCTGCACAAATCTCATTTGATTTGTGTGAGGGTTGTGATTTTTTATTTATTTATTTATTTAAGCACATAAATATTGGTACAAAAAGGGGAACTAGATACATATGCGCCGCACAAATCTCATTTGATTTGTGTGAGGGCTGTGATACTTCCCAGGTGCCCAAACTGAAGCAGGTGGTTTTCTTAGGGGGCCACACCCGGAGCCTTTGACATAAAGATCTGATTCACAAGACAGTGGAGCATCGGAAGGAGATGCATTCCCATGGGAGCCGGTGATCAACGATTGATTCATACACCATTTGTTCCCTCGGGATACTGGAGCCAGCCTATGTTCACCATTGGTTTGGAATCAAGGTTTTCCAACTCCCCTAGGTGGACTCACCGTGTCCACCGACCCGGTTAAAGCGCCGGACATTCGCTTTTCGTCCTCTCAATTTCGTAAACAACACCCCCGCCACGAGAAGGCAGTGAGTAGGACTTCCCTGGCAGAGGCTATATACGCGTGGCCATGTGAGAGCATTTTGAGAGGGAGAGCGTACTCTACCCACTCTCGGCCGTACCAGGGCATTTGGGGGCATGGTTCTATACATCCCTATTAAAGATCAAATAACCGCACTAACTCAATAACTCTATTCTTAATGCTGTGATTTTCTGTCTATGAATACTACATCTTATTAATATTTAGGAAATCGACTATAGAAATGTGATAATAACTTATAGGTATATTGTATACAGAAAGATTTAGCTGTCATTTACAAAGTAATTATTAGCTTTTAGTCTAATAAATAAACAATGATTGTGTTAGATGAAGTTACACTTAATTTATTCTCTAATGAACTCTATCAACATAACATGATAGTTTTGAACTGTAATTGTTTAAAGCAATCTAATCCAAATGATGGAACAAATTGACAAGTAAAATAATTGTACCATCTTTAATTTAATATCGAAACTGATACACTTAGAATTAAATCACATAAATGATAACAGATATAAATATGTTTTGTGTAACTTACCGGATTCACATAATAATAAAGGCAATAATACACCTAAACAAATGGTAATATGAAGAAAAGGAATGAAATAACGTCGATGAATTCTTGCATATTGATATAATTGATAGCACATTATCGTCTATGTATGAAACAAATCATGTTACTAATTAATTGAAATATCTGAAAACACAAAACAATAAACAGAAATAATGACGGATCATATGGACTAATACATTTTTATGGAATTATTTCTTAATACAGTGGAAAGAAATCAAGACTATAGTGCAATAATTATGATAATGAAAAGGAATTTTGACTATGTGCTTGTTTTTAAACACAGTCATCAATGAAAACAACAATTCTGTGAACGTATAGTTTGAAGTTATTTCCATTGTGCGTGTTTAAAACATTCCTAATTTAACAAAAATAGGCTAGATTATCAACTCAATAAAAGGATGAATTTTAAACACATACTGCCATTTTGTATAAGGATTTATACTATTGGAAATCGATGTGAATTTAGAACTTAACATGCCTAAAGATGTCAAATACTACACGCTAATAATACCGAAGATAATAAAAGGATATTTTGACTGTTAAATAAAAAATAAACTGAGAAACTATGTTGGATCGAGAATTTAGAACTTGACTGACCTGACCAACTTCTCTGTCCAAGTACTTCAACTCCAATGACCGAAAGATTCGACAACAGAAAACTTCTACACTATCGTAAAGTGAACTTCCATATTAACTACTTTAATAAAAAACCAGCTTAATTCGTTGGATAACTTTACGGATGCTTTATCTTCCATTTTTTAAACAAAGTAACCTCATGACTTTAAAATTTAAGTACAAAATAACCGCAGCTCTCTTTTTCAGGTTCACCAGTGGTAGAATTTTTCCAATCTCTACAGTAGGTAGTGGATTATTCCTGTTGCAAACACTAGATGTCTACAAATCAACAAAACGTATTTGTAACCTTGAGAAAGCTGATACCTAATTCAGAGACTCGAATATCCATCATATAATGCTACAATCCAACAATTCAAGATTGAGCTCTACAATCTACAATTAAATGCTTATAGAAATGAAATGTTAACGCTAACCAATCACTGAATAGTGACCAATGTTATTTGTCTAGTCCTTAGTGGTGACCAATATCTATCGGTAGTATACAGCCAAAAGCACACCAATTTGATACTTTATGGAATAACCTGGAAATAATGCGAATTCTGTAATTCATTGAAAACAGCTAAATCTGTAAAGAAATACGTTAAAACTGTAGAATCAATCGTCAGGTCTTTAATTAATCTAATTAGTAAATTACCAACTAAACTGGTGTTCAAGCTATTTATACACTTAATTGGAAATACTTACACTTTTGCGAACGTTCTATCGCAACATATCACAATCTAGTAAGTAGGCTTCTAAGCGTTAAAAATTTGCTAATAAACTCACTACCAAACCAATATACCGGGTGACTCTTATTCTTTGGAGTAAGATAAATAAGAGATAAAAATGACTGTTGTAGCCGCATCAAATCAATACTACAACGCTAATCATGAGCAGTTTTAAACTGAATTTGTAGTAATCACATCCTGCTGCCAGGTCATTAACTTTTAAATGCATAATGCAAATAATATGAATTCAATCCTGCAAGAGCTGAGCAGTCTGATAAGCTTAAACTAAAATAGATAGGTCGATCTAATCATTTTCTTGAATGAAAAATACTTTTGTATCACAATTGATAGATACTCAATTTTAAGTTGTTCGACATTCAGAAGTCTTGATTAATTAGGGATCCAGCATCGCCAAAAAACTCAGGCCATTTGAATTGAAAAAAATAGAAATTTTCAACATAACCTCTGTTGCCTATTTATTTAATATTAACAAAACGATAAAGCTAGGGGATGAACAAATTATGCCTTAGTTAGCAAACGAATGTGTAACCCTTTGAAAATAAGATTGATCAAACTTGTAAGATGATACAGCTAACCAATATTTCTTCGTTAATTTGTTTAGCCAGAGATATCACTTTAGTGTTTATTTAACGGGTATACGTTGTATGCGATCAGATTCAGTTATACATACTTCCCACGGTAAATCAAACCTTACGATGGCATCCCGACTTACTAACAACCAACCGATCAAAAAAATATAAACAGCGACTTTGTAGGTCAATCAAAATTTTTCAAACCAATTGGTTGCAAACAAAACTGCTATATCGACAGTAACCGGTAACTTAAGATTGTGAACATGAATGAAATCTTCAGTTATTTAATGTAGGTAAACATTAAAGCAAAAGGCTAAGATATCAATTTTGATAGAAATTACCATCATTGATTTATGAGATAAGATTGTACTGATCTTACAATCCTAATAGATGACAAAACAGCGAAAAATTAATACACACTAAAACCTGGACATAATATAAAATACATTTTACAATACCAGGTGAGACAGTGTTTACAAAAGTATAGGTAAAAATTTCACCTTATACCAACAGATAAACGAACTATGGAAAAAGAAGTTTGATGTGTAAGATGAGCTCGACAATTTGATTATGTTGATCCTTAAAATGAACTACAAACACAACAATCAGCTCTGAGTCACAACGTTGAACTGGTATTTGAAAATTGCAGAGGTAATTAGTGAGTATTTGGGCATCATGTTTGAAACACATGATAAACTGACCAACAATTTACCTTAAATTTAACGTTTTTAATTACAGTGCCTAAAATGAGAAGTTTTTGCAAAACTGCAAGATTCCCTTTATATCGCATCTCAAGACTATGAGAACTCCTTACGTTAAATCCAGGTTACAGATAATTAGATGAGAAAAATCTAACACTTTATTTACATGTATCTTGTAATAAATCTTGTCTTCTTTTAATAAGAAAATAATTTCAAACTTTTTCTCTTACAATCAAATTTAAAAAAATAGCATTCATTTCACGTTAACATGAAGATATAGTGACAGATAAGTGTTCATAATTGTTACTGTAGCACAGCCAGATTAGGAATTACACCATATGATGAATATTGTACATCAGCGTAGAATATCCGTTAGTCGTAACTATTATGTGGGTTAGGTCAAAAATATAGATGTTATAACAGGTCGAATAATTGACTACAGAATATACGCCACGAAAGTGGTTAATATATGGGCTGTGCGATGAATGGTGATTTAGGTGGACATTAAATAAACTAGGAAGACAACCAACGATAAATCAGTTACGTTACATAAAAAAGAACTCCAGAAAAACTTGAAAGTAAATCATCAACAAAATCTATATCAAATCCAATACACACATTATCATCTGGCAATCATTCCAAAACAGCGAATATTAACCTTGGACAGACGAACACAATGCAACAGATAAATTTAAAAAAGGAAACTACGAATGAAGTATTTTTATTTCTTTTTCCCTTTGGATCTCCATCTATTATCTTGCGCAACACATTGAAAAGTGAAACGATTATCCATCCTCAAAAAAATGACACGTAACAACCACTCAATAGTTTACGGAGCGTACATACGTACACATTCATAAACAAACAATTCAAATATAATATAATTCATATTGAAAATAAGAAGCCAGTGGATTAGTTATTATCAATTTATCACTCGAAAATAATGTAAATAAACAACTTTAAAAGTGGCAGTAACAATAATATTAACAATTAAACAGAAAAATCGTTCACTCTTTTTTGTTAGTCGAGCAAACACAAAGAATTTCATTTTGTACAAGAAAATGACTCATTATGTAGATAAGAATGTGTAAGTCTCTGTGTATGTGCGTACTTACAGAAGACTTTCAGTTGAGAAATTCACCAGGTGGAGAATGTGAATATGAATCAAGGTATACAGAATAGTTACCCTTGTAACCGTGCTAAGTCAATCCCAATACAAATAGGAAAAGGCCATAAGCAAGAGAGGAATGACGTCATTTTTTATCTACGTACACGTACACACAGTTATGCTAAAAAAAATATGGAATATACTCGTTTATATGTATATATTATTTGAAGAAAAAATCACCAGTGTAGTTTTTTACACACTGACTTGATAATAAATCCACCTTTTATAACACACTGCATTTTCGTCAATGTGCGCAATTTCTTTTTTTGAAAAGAGGAGAGGGGGTAAAAAAAATTTACAAAATAAAAATTAATAACAATTAGGAAACCAGTTCAGCTCACGGCACAGATTGAACAAAATAAACTTGTGAGCATTTTGATGTATTCGTATGTATGTAACATATGAGAAGAGAAGGAGAAAAATAATTTTGGAGAAGTTCGTCTGTTCAACTCTTCGTCAAATACACAGATAATTGAATAATGATTAGAAATAAATACAGAAATGATAGGTTGGATTGTTTGACATGTCAAAATAAACGAAGTCACACATTTTATTAGATATAGAGTAAATTATTGGAAAATGGATGATAGTTTTGTTTATATTCGTAGAATAAAATAATATTAATGATAATATGGTTTGGTTGACGATCACATTTCCTTCGGCAATGGTGGAGGTATGAAATCTTTTGACTGGTATGATTGTGTAGCGAAATAATACGCTAATAGAATAGCTATAATCAAAACAATTATGCTGGTAACCAGTATGATAGGATTGTACAGTGTGACTGAAAAAAATTACAGAAATACGAAACTCGTAACTGGTTGTGATGATAACAAAGGCAAAAGAATAATATGTTTATCAGTGCATCATAAAAGATTTCATATATATATATATATATATATATATATATATAGTACAGTCATGTTAGATCTGTCATATTAGCCTGCCAGCTGGATAAATTATTCCAGTTAGATCTGTCATATTAGCCTGCCAGCTGGATAAATTATTCCAGTGAATGAATGCGCTCTAATCGGATATTTAATGTTCAATAGATGATAAAACAGCACTACAATTGAAAGTATCTACTGTTAGATAAGTTCCTTTATCTATGAGTGGCATTTCATGCAAAGCAGGGTTTATTAGTTAAAGTCCTTGATTTTTACAACTAACAGATTGAAAGTTTCAATCATAAGCCGACGACTTCAATTTACATAACAGGATAGTATTTCATTAGTCTTCTAACATAGAGTGTCAAATAGCATACAATAAATCTGACATAAATAGACAAATACTTTCCTTTGGTGAAGCATAGAATTTTACGCATAGTGACGAAATTGACTTACATGAACTAGAGACAGGAACAGATTCAACCACTTCATCTATCATTTCAGATTCAGAAAATTCATCATCAGCACTAACTGTGTATGTGTAGATAAAAGAAATAAAGAGAGTAACAGAAAGTGTATAACAATTAAACAAGGTAAAAAGTTTTAATACTTATGAGAAGCTATAAAAAGAATTTTATCCATGCTTGTAAAAGTACCACGTAACATAAAAAAAGATAAAGCTAACAACATGCATCATCTACTTCGTTATTGATAATTGGTTTATTTTAAGCAGTTCAGTGATGAAACCGTTAAAACAAATAATGCAATAAATTATACGACAGACGACTTTATTTAATAGAAGACTGTGTTTGTGTAAGCATAATTTAATAGTGACAATTATGTTGCCATTCAGATAATTAGCATGATGTCATTTTAACCTGTACCTGCATAGTTTATAATTGACTTTTCTTTAATCTCATTAACGTGATACTGTTTAGGAGTCCAAACACAAGATGATTAACATGAGAGGTCAGAAGTGGGATAAGGGAAATTTGGACAATCTTGCTATTCCCTCACTAGTTTTGTTATCTATGACATTCTGAGAACAACTTTGAATGAGATACGTAGTGGTGGTGAGGATGTTTATTGAAAAAATGAGTAGACGTATGACATCGGTTTATTGTAAGATTATAAGCGACCTATCAGTTGGGAATCAGTGTCCAATAGTATGCCATGATATTCTTACCTTATAAATCCAAAGTATTTCCATAAGACGAGCAGAAGCTTGTACCCGAAACTATTTTGTAACGATAGGCTAGAAGTAATGGGAACGTTCGTACATCTAAGTAGCTGTGTGAGTGTTAGTGATAGTTTGACAGATAAAATTAAACTACGCACAGTAAAATTCAGAAAAGACCATGGAAGTCTGGACCATCTTTTGCGCCGCCACGATATTGGTCTGGACGTAAAAGGTTGGGACAACGGTGCACTAACAACAGTAACTTTGACCAATGAATGTATAACCAGCCCCCTCTCACCTGAGGACATCCGAGGGCTCTGTTTTCGAATATCGTTGTCACTGAATGATAGCCCACAGCCGGTGACATAATTATGTTAGTAATCATAAAGTCCAGATATGTGTTTGGGTTTAGTGACAATAAGTTGATCAGTATCACAATCATTAAATACTGACTTTGATGCCTTAATTATGTTCCGTATGCCAGCGGCTCCGAAATCGCTTATCAATTGCTGACGCTGCGACCAGGTTAACAAAGTAAGGGTAGTTAATTTATGTTATGACGCCGTAGTATGGAAAAAGCTGCTGAGAACTGATAGTTGCTGTCCGTCACATCTCCCCAGTTAGGGTCGTAGAGACGGTACACCTTGGTGTCTTGAGACGTTACTAAATATAGTTCAGTAAACATCCCAGTGGTGATCTTTCTGTAGTTTTCTTTAACATTCTTCATAAGAGAGAGATCATCTTCATCCTAATGGCATTTTTCACCGAACTGTATCTCATATTAAACGTTATGATTGTTGTCATCCACCAATTAATTTTTATTTTATTTTTTTGATCGTAATTTGCCTCCCTCATTTAGTTCTTCACGACATTACTTTATTTCCATGGAGCATGTATTCTCGGTGTCCGACTGTAATGGAATTCACGTGTATTAAATAGTAAGTCTCAAGCTATTGATCGAAAGGCTTATTCGATAGATGAGTCTTCACCGCAACCTGTGAACAAAGTAGGTTAATGTTCCGTTCATTGCTTGAAACTCTTGGATACCATGAGAATCATGGATGCGGTATACGGTATCTTCAAAAGGGATACTCTGCAATTAGTGTCTTTTTTAAACATAATAAGATTACTATCAAAATCCTACCTCTTGAAAACAACCCTGTCATCTAAAAGCAACATACAGGGATGCTCCAAAAGAGGCCGCAAAAAGTCGACTGCATAAAAACCTCTCTCTAGATTGATGTGAGTTCCCTACTTTCTGTTGTATCGACATTTGGATGACGATAAAATTAGTGCTACCATCTTGAAACAATGCCTTGACAAACTAAATATATTTAGGGATGTTGTGGCGCTACCAAACATGTATACTGTAAACTATAGTTTGCTTAGCTTAATATAAACTTGCATAAGGTTTTACACTAATCGCAACTACAGAATTGTACACATATTTTGTGAGCATAATTGCTACTACACACTATTCAAGAAAGTGTTTATTCTTCTGTTGTTGATATTCAGAACAAAATCTAATCCATCTTTGAATATCAACAAGGAGGAAACAAACTTTTATCAGTAATAAATATCGCACTCGATATACAAGTTGGGAGTAATTTGGACTCTATTGCTTAGTAAATAATATGTTGTCTCAACATGAACATCAACACTGAGATCTAGATGCAATCAGATGAGGAGCCCCTAATAAAGGGAAACGCGTGTCTTGAATTCACTGCCGGCCACAAACCAAAAATATAATAGTCACTACCATGATATTATCTGAATATACATTGCTAACTTACGTTCAGGACTTTTTTCCAAAGTAGTATCCAGGCACGACGCATCTATACGATGTGAAGAAAATACTTCGATTTCAGAAACAGAATTCTTTAGACCAGTGGTATTGGAAGTAATCCTCTCCTCTGTGGGAATAGTGAGAGTAGTTCCAAGAGGTAAACAGAAGTAAACTAAACGATTTACAACATCTTCAGCAGTTTCTGACAAAAATTTATAATCGGACAATGGTAGTGTAGGACAAGCAGGAAGTCGAACTAATACCCGTTGAGGTAGTAACATGCGAGGAACTTTAGAAAAAGGAGTAGAAATAGACACCTATGGGTGTAAATATCTATTAAGAAATATATAATTAAAAGACAAATTATCGAAACATTTATAAGTAAACAGAGATCCGAACCCGAGCAATAAGTCCAAAGAGAAATAAACAAGTAATACATCGTATATGGATTTTGATAGACAGAATCTGATAAATTAACATGAACTTTATGAAAATCTGGTCTAATAGAGTTTATAAAAATAACACAAGGGGGGTTTGGTGGAGATTTTAGTAACTTTATAATAGTTAAGATCATGAGTCAATTGAAGCTAGACCACTGTGGAAAACCTAG
>NW_017386026.1:2291277-2299162 GCF_000237925.1 Schistosoma mansoni | reverse complement strand
CAGCCCGCCCCTCCCGTGGTGTTGAATCTCTATCAAAATAAAAAAAAAAAAAAAAAACGCAGAATAAGTAGTTTCCCGAGAATAACTACTGGAAGGGAGGGGGGGGCTCATGATCTTTAACTATATAAAATTATAGAAATAAATTATAAGGTTAAAAACTGATATATTCAGCTGGGCGAAAGTCAAAACACACGTTCATATTTATATACATTGATTTAGATCAAGTATTTGTCCCACTATTAAGCTTTCCAACAACTTGATCTCCTTTCCAGTTTGCTTAAATTGACTATGTATTGAAAGTTACCTAAAAGAGTAGATTAAATCAAGTTCTAGTGGCACTAAAAACCAATATGAACAGATATATTGTTAGAGACAGGTCTTAAATCATATTAGTTAGATGTTGAATTTTTATTATTCTATAATTTAATAATCTCGAGCAAAAGTTGATATGTTGAAAGGTAAGAAAAAACATACTAGTAGCGCGTTTTAGTTTATGACAAAGATAACTTTTAGTTTTCATCATCTAAACATTTTGACAATAGTAACTATGGGATTATGGGGAAACTAGCGTTTCATATGTACTTTATCTAGAACTACGATCAGAAAGTGAACTTTCTATCATATTCATGGTGAATTAGTTCGGCCAAATCAAACTGTTTACAACAGTGGAACAAACGAGTTTATGTTAAACCACCCTTATTATTTTGAAACTTAATTTAGCTGAGTTACAAAATATTAGCTACATGATGAAAAAGTCATATTCGTACATATGTTATACAGGGATTTCTGTACTTGTAATGTTATTCAACTCCTTCAATACACGTCACGTTAAATAAAGCTGGTGGTTATTTGACGTCTGAAAATATAACTAACCACTTACTGAACGTTAACTATTCTTGATCTACAAGATATCTAACCACAGGTTAGAATTACCCTACAAACTTCAGTATTATACATGCCTCAAAGGGTGATAAGTGTATGAGACTATACAGATATATAAAGCGATTGAATGTATTTTTTTAGTGAATGAAAAACAAAATAAGACAGCTTTATTTTCCTTCCAGGTTAACAGAATTCTCATGATGAACAGTAATATTTAACAAAATTAGTTACTTGGAGCGAAGAATAAGATAAATGAATATATATGTGAATTTATTTTCGATTAAACACTGAAAAATAGATACGATCAGATAATAGCTTACCTTCCAGTTCAGCACTGGTAATGTGTAGCTCTTCTGTTAAGAGTTGTAATCGTGCTAATATACTCCGTACAAGATCATTCCGTAATGCCTAAAAATTATCAATAACAACAACGTAGATTAAATAATTGTAAACAAACATCACTGAAATTTTATGTACTAGTAAGACTATTTGCATAGCGTTAAGAATGAAAAACTTTACAAGTTATAAAATATTACAGAAAGTTGATACAAAAATATACCCCCAGTTTATCCATCAAGTAATAATTGCCAGTGTTTAACAACTAACCTTAATTATTATTCCAAAAATTTGGATTAGAACGATAAAATATTGCAAACACTATAGCAGTAAAATGAATCAACATAATAGCCCAATTTAGTTACATATTTTAATACTTCCCTTAGATTTAAGCAGTTAAACAAAGTATCTCAGGTTTTTGAAATTTTAATTCAATCTTTACTTCACCTTAATAATCAAGTAATCAGCTCTGAATAATGTTTTATGTGTGAAAGTTAATGATGCAACCCGAATGCCAAGCCGAAATAAGTGGAGTACGGTTTTAACCTGGTTGGGATCTACTTGTCAAAAGCTCTAACCACTTAGCTACTATTTTAGTATCTGTATACATATTTCGATGTTACGGGACAAGACATAAACCATTAGACGTAGCTTTCATATTGATAAAACCTTCAGTCTCCCGTGAACTGATGCTTATTATTGAACCATTTAGGTCATTTCTAACACAATGGTGTAAATAAAAATCCTCAGGAAATATGATATACTTTGTCTTAACTCACTAACATTTACACTGCAAAAGTTATCCGTATTAACTGACTTAACTTGCATTATGCTACACTGCGAAATCCATTTCAATATCCTAAATTTTAAAGAGTAACTCACTGGATTTTTTCTTTTACTTTCTACAAAGAACTTACGTTTTCTAGAATTTAAATGAACTACAAAATATGTAATTAACCCGTTAGCTATTTCTAACGAATTTTCGTTACTTGTCTAATATAGATTCCGCTATCTAATAGTATTCACTTGCGATTGGTTCAAGGTGCTATATCATTTGTATAATTTAATATCAGGTAAAATATTTTAGAACATGGAACAGAAAACATGAAATGCACTCTTAAATCTTCACTGAAGTTCTAAATAAAAAGTTTTTGTTACCGTTCACTTTCTTGCAAAAACAGAGAGAGTTTAAAGTGTAAGCAAGATGGCATTCAAAAGAAATTAAATTTACAACAGGATTCAAATCACTAACTTTTGAGTGAGTCTCTGATGGTCAGCGAGGTCGCTATGTTGCTTTAGTCACTGAATACCGAGCCAATTGACTAAACACTATTATTACCACTCTATTAGCAATCCATGATATTTTCCTAATTGAATCTCCCACCCATCTATAAGTGGATCGACCTACTAACTAAGGTTACCCTAAATAATTTCATCATTAACCAAACAATCAGATTTAGACAAATTTGGATTAGAGTGAGATTTGGATTGGTACCTTTTGAAACTAAATGAGGTTAGCTGAGTGCTCTTCTATCAAATGATAGTTGGACACAACATTCAGTAATTAAGGAGAAAATCTAAAACTAGGTAAACGTTGTGTTTTAGTATGCCAATCAGTAAAACGCCCAGACATTTATTCAGAGCCTGTTGGTTCTTATGTTTTTGTAAACCGAATTTTCTATCAACCTTAGTTATTACCATAGTATAATGTAACCTTTTTAAATACATAGCCGTGAAGTATATATTTTACAATAAAGGTTTAGTATTTAAAAAATGAATTAGGGAATATTAATATACACATAAGAGATTAACTAACCTCGAGTAAGTCACCAACACTTGAATTAGCTGGTAAAAAAGCTATTCCAGGAATTCGACCATTGATTAACAAGCGATTAATGGGGACGAAACTACCTGAAGAATCATTAGTGTCATTTCCATTATTCATATTTGTGTCCGAACTAGTACCGGATTCAAGTGACGATGACGAACTTGCACGCTGCCATTGAGGAAACTGCAAAGTAGAATTGGAGTGAACCCCAAAAGTCATAGATTAATGTACCAATAAAAGGAAACACAATTCAATACTGGTCAGTAATTTCCTATAATGCATATCAAAATGCTCTATTAAGATGACGTGAAAAGTGAATTTTATTGAAACCCTTAGAACCGATTTGAGAAACCCGATACACTGTCGTATTAGTCATAAGAGTATTTGAGCGTAATTAGAAGCCCTTCTACCTATAACAGATCATTTGAGTGAAACGGTTTAAAACTAGTCCAAATGGAGCAGACACATTCATTTTGCCTTCAAATAGATCCGGAGTTTTAAAGTTATCTTAGAATTTATTTCATGAATTCATTGTTTCTTCACAAATAATATCGTTTACGCCTAATTTTTTTTACTACCGATACTGCTATTATTTATACTGCTCTGGGATTTGTCTTGATAATTTCATCTGTGTCAATATTTTATTACAGCTAGGACCAATACATATTTATTTATTTAAACACATAAACATTAGTACAAGGAGGCACCAAATATACGTGCGCCACACAAATTATTTGATTTGTATGAGGGTTGGAATATTGTCCACGTGCCCAAACCAGAACAGGTGGTTTTCTTAGGGGGCCAATCTACGAGCCTTTGACCTAAAGGTCTGATCCACAAGGTAGTGGAGCGACGTTAAGAGATATAGTCCCATGGTAGCTAGTGACCGACAAAAGGTTCATACGCCTTTTGTTCCCTCAGGATACTGGAGCCAGCCCATATGCACCATTGGTTTGGAATCAGGACTTTCCGACTCCCCTAGATGGACCCTTCACGTCCATCAACCAGGCTAAAGCGCCGGACATTCGCTTTTCGTCCTCTCAACTTCGTAAACACCTCTGACACGAGAAGGCAGTGAGTAGGACTTCCCTGGCAGTGGCTGTATACGCGTGGCCATGTGAGAGCATTTCGAGAGGGAGTGAGGACTCTCCCCACCCTCGGCCGTACAAGGGCATTTGGGGACATCCATACATATACGTGCATATGGCTGATAACTAATTAATATTACATTCAAATTGCCTTAAAAAACTTACTAAGTTACTAAGCATAATAGCTTAGTCTCGACCCCCACTGAATGTGAAGTCAAGTCCAAACTTAACAATAAACAATAAATGCTAAAGTAATGTCAACCAATGCTGAGGATCATTGTTGAATAAACGACGGAATTCTAACCACACCAAGACTCGGAGACGGTATTTTGGAGTTTGAGTGACGAAAAATAATAAATATGAAAGGTTTATGGAAATTACTTTTAAAGTCGATGATAATTCAGCGCAATCACATCTAATATGTGAAAGTAAACGGTACTTCTTACCTGTTGAAAACTGAAAAGTGGAACGGGTTTATTAAATATGAATCTACTGCAGTAATTTAAATCACTTTATCACTCAACCACAATTATAAAGTCGTGCAAATCTCCAACAGGTCAAACAAAACAGAATCGGAAACGAAGGTAACGACTTTTACACTGAAAAGTTAGAACATTTGAACGACATCGAGAAACAATTGAAATAGGTTTCAGGTGCCTGAATTTACGTTGAATACGGATATTTACGATACCTTTCAAATTTCTACATGAGTAACGGTGGAAGGAAGTATGGGTGATGAGTATTTGCAGTAACGTTAGTATATAGAGAAATTACTTAATGACCAACTATGAAGTAGATTAAACGGTTTTTTTTGGAAGTTCATTGCATTGGCTTGCGTGATTAGGTAAATACATATAATGTGGTTTCTAGTGTATTGTATACATCTATTACAACTTGCTTAAATTCATGTCGTTCAATACATAAGCTTGATGATAAAAATCCTAGAAATCAGAAAAATGTGCTAACGACATAACTAACAAGTAATCAATCTAAACATTCTATATAGTGACTTAAAGTCGGTTTCGGAATAGATGAATTTACCTATTAATGCTCAAGATGTGAGCAATCTGCTAACATGCTACCATGTTTCATTTACATTCAGCTTGATACTTTTCTGTTGATTAATTTGACCAATCAAAAAACAAAGGACGTAAATCAAGTAATTATAAATAATGAATTATTCATGATAAAAGAACAAGCTAAACTACTAAGCCATTTCCCGAAAACGATAAGTTTGATGTTACAGAGTAAAACAGAATGAAGAAAACTAACTTAAATCTTTGGCATCCATTCTGGAACCATGTTTCAAGTTTATTTCTTATGCCATAGTTACGAACTTATATAGGTACATAGATTAGTCAACCACATCAGCCACAAAACCGGACTAGAGAAACTTATTTAAATCCAATAGCGAGATGATTACACTTCATACTTGTTGTATGCTAAAATCTAATCTTACTATAGTGAGGGACCTAATGGTTCGTCTTAATATTTCAGAAAGACAACACCTACGTAACAAAATTAGATAGAAATAACAGTAGACGTACATGGAGAACAGTGCTCGCTTTCGCTACCATGATATCGGTATAACAAAACTTTACTCCCTTATTATCTTTGTACGGTAATTCCTTCAAATCAAGGTAATGTCATGTAATTATTGAGTCATAAGACGCTTTAAGGTCATGCAGAGTCGCTAGTGCGGAGTAACATTCTCGGTATTTTGGACAAATAAACATACTAAAACGTTTTGACCAACACCTACTGCAAGTCGTTTACGAAGTGCAGATGCGAGTACTTTACATATGAGAACTAGTGAAACTATCTGGTTGCTCAAACTGAAATAGGTGGGATGGGGTTTGAACCCATCACCTAGTGATTGAAAGTTGAGTGTATTACTCACTAGGTCATAGCTTCATTGATCAATATCACTCAAAGTATTTATTTTAGATAATTCCTTGTAAGCGTTCTTCAGTTTACGCACTTCCCTCACTAACGAAAGCCCTCACAATCGATCCCGCCTTCAGAGTAAAGAATATGTATGAAACCTGGTCCAAATAACCATGTTCGTATGCCAAGACCGGGTGACAAGTAAGAGTCTAATTAATTTACAACTTCATTTCTCTAACATGTCCCAAATAACAGTCCATAATAATAGGGGCCTAGTGTTTAACCTTAACTCCGCCTGTAGCTCCTCCAGGGGCTACTGCCGGTCCCAAGCCCGGGTAAAGGAGGAGGGTTGGGCATGGGGTTAGCGACCCCATCCCGTAGAAAATCAACTCGCTAAAAAAACGCTAACCAGAAAAAATCATTCAAACCATTCAAACTCTGCCCTGGGAGTAGAAGGAAAAATGACGTCTCATGATGAAAGCCGAGTTCCTTCGGAAGTCATGAGGCCGATGCACCTTCTTACAACCAGAGCGACAATTTTTATAGGTACATGGAATGTCCGGACAATGTGGGAGACCGGCAGAGTCTTCCAAATTTCTGCGGAAATGAGGAAATACAACCTGGAAGTGCTTGGAATCAGTGAAACACATTGGACGCAGGTTGGACAACAACGACTGTCTTCAGGAGAACTTCTGTTATACTCCGGTCATGAAGAAGAAAATGCCCCACATACACAAGGAGTGGCACTGATGCTGTCTAGAAAAGCACAAAATGCACTTATAGGATGGGAATCTCATGGACCGAGGATCATCAAAGCCTCCTTCAAAACAAAGAGAGAGGGCATTACAATGAACATCATCCAATGCTATGCGCCGACCAACGACTACGATGAAGACGCTAAAGACCAATTCTACGATAGGCTGCAGTCAATCTTCGAGAAGTGCCCAACCAAGGACCTGACCATTCTAATGGGAGATTTCAATGCCAAGGTTGGAAAGGACAACACTGGATACGAAGACGTCATGGGACAACATGGACTGGGAGGAAGGAACGAAAACGGTGAGAGATTTGCAAACCTATGTGCCTTCAATAAACTGGTCATAGGTGGCACCATATTCCCACACAAAAACATACACAAAGCCACTTGGATTTCACCGGATCACACTACACAAAATCAAATCGACCATGTCTGCATCAACAAAAAGTTCAGGAGGACGATGGAGGATGTGAGAACCAGAAGAGGAGCTGATATAGCATCCGATCACCATTTGCTGGTCGCCAAGATGAAACTAAAACTCAAGAAGCACTGGACAATGGCGCGGACAACATCACAAAAGTTTAACACGGCCTTTCTTCGAGATGCTGACAAACTTAACGAATTTAACATAGCCCTCAGCAACAGGTTCGAGGCCTTTCATGACCTACTCAATGGAGAGGGAACCACCATAGAGAGCAGCTGGAAAGGTATCAAGGAGGCAATCGTTTCAACATGTCAGGAGGTTCTGGGCCAAAAGAAGCACCATCACAAGGAATGGATCACTGTTGGTACACTGGATAAAATTGAAGCAAGGAGGAACAAGAAGGTAGCAATCAATATCAGCCGAACAAGAGCAGAAAAAGCCAAGGCACAAGCCGAATACACAGAGGCAAACAAGCAAGTGAAGAGGAGCATCAGGACCGACAAACGTAAATATGTGGAAGATTTAGCGATGACAGCGGAAAAGGCTGCAAGAGAGGGAAACATGAGACAACTGTATGATACAACAAAGAAACTTGCTGGAAATTACCGTCAACCAGAAAGACCAGTGAAAAACAAGGAAGGCAAAGTAATCAACGATATTGAAGAACAACGAAACAGGTGGGT